>NC_041387.1:282026110-282038150 GCF_002162155.2 Triticum dicoccoides | reverse complement strand
GGCGAGTACTTGGACTGCAGCTAAGCCTCCGAGTGAGAGGTTTGCTCTTCACTCGGTAGGATTTTTGATTACTTAGGCGAGTACTTGGACTGCAGCTAAGCCTCCGAGTGAGAGGTTTGCTCTTCACTCGGTAGGATTTTTGTAACTTAGGCGAGTACTTGGACTGCAGCTAAGCCCCCGAGTGAGAGGTTTGCTCTTCACTCGGTAGGATTTTTGATAACTTAGGCGAGTACTTGGACTGCAGCTAAGCCCTCGAGTGGAAGTCCGGCTTACCACTCGGTAGGATTTTAGATAACTTAGGCGAAACGGATTCGCAACTAGGCCTCCGAGTGGGAGTCTGGCTCACCACTCGGTAGGATTTTTTACAAACTTAGGCGGAACGGATTCGCGGCTAAGTCACCCACTGAGGGGAATTTTATTGGACAAAAATAAAAAGTGACAAAAATTATGGAGGAACTATGACACTATTATTTTGAGGTCCATGAACTACAGAAGTACTTTATTGCAACTCATCCGAGTGATAAAACTTAAGTGTAAAATGGGCGGAGTAGTTCCGCGTTCCAAGCTCGTGGCTCATCGATATTGTGCTTGACGTTGTAAAGATGGTACGCCCCGTTGTGGAGAACCTTGGTGACGATGAAGGGACCTTCCCAAGAAGGAGCAAGCTTGTGTGGTTTGTGCTGATCCACTTGGAGAACCAAATCTCCTTCCTGGAAGGCTCGACCTCTCACATTTCTGGCGTGGAAACGACGCAAATCTTGTTGGTAGATGGTCGACCGGAACAGAGCCATCTCCCTTTCTTCCTCTAAAAGGTCGACTGCGTCCTGCCGCGCTTGTTCAGCTTCTACTTCGTTATAGATTTCAACTCGAGGAGCATTGTGGAGAAGATCACTCGGCAAGACTGCTTCAGCTCCGTAGACCAAGAAGAATGGAGTTCTTTCGGTCGACCGATTAGGTGTGGTCCGTAGTCCCCAAAGCACTGAGGGAAGTTCATCGACCCAAGCTCCAGCTGCATGCTTGAGATCACGCATCAATCGGGGTTTCAATCCCTTGAGAATCAGGCCATTGGCTCGCTCTGCTTGTCCATTCGACTGCGGATGGGCGACTGAAGCGTAGTCGATCCGTGTGCCTTGAGAGTTACAGAAATCTCTGAATTCCTCCGAGTCAAAGTTCGACCCATTATCCGTAATGATGCTGTGCGGGACTCCATATCTGAATATTAGTTCCCTGATGAAACTAACAGCAGTACCGGCGTCAAGGTTCTTGATTGGTTTAGCCTCAATCCACTTGGTGAACTTGTCGACTGCCACCAGTACATGCGTGAAGCCACTTCGCCCTGTTCTCAAAGGACCGACCATGTCCAACCCCCATACAGCGAAAGGCCAGACGAGTGGAATGGTCTTCAGGGCTGATGCAGGTTTGTGCGACATATTCGAGTAAAACTGACATCCCTCGCACTTATCCACTATCTCCTTTGCCATCTCATTCGCCTTTGGCCAGTAAAATCCGGCTCGGTATGCTTTGGCCACGATGGTCCGAGAGGACGCGTGATGACCACAAGTCCCCGAGTGAATATCATTAAGGATGATTCGACCTTCTTCCGGCGTTATGCACTTCTGACCGACTCCAGTCGCGCTTTCTCTGTATAACTGTCCTTTGATTACGGTAAAGGCCTTAGATCGGCGGACGATCTGTCGAGCCTCTTCCTCATCCTTCGGGAGCTCTTTTCTCAGGATATACGCGATATATGGAACCGTCCAATCGGGAATGACCACCAAGATCTCCATGACCAAGTCGACCACTGCTGGGACTTCAACCTCAGTCGGATCTGTGGCACTCTTGGGCTGTGGAGCTTCTTCGGTGAAAGGATCTTCTTTGACTGACGGAGTGTGTATATGCTCCAAGAACACACCACTCGGAATGGCTTCTCTCTTGGATCCTATCTTTGCTAGATCATCGGCTGCTTGATTTTTCAGTCGGGGTATATGATGGAGCTCCAACCCCTCGAACTTCTTTTCCAGCTTCCTCACTGCACTGCAGTATCCAGTCATGGCTGGGCTTCTCACGTCCCACTCCTTCATCACTTGGTTGACCACTAAATCCGAGTCGCCATAGACCATCAGGCGACGGACGCCGAGTGAAATGGCCATGCGCAACCCATATAAGAGGGCCTCATATTCTGCCTCATTGTTGGAGGAATCAAAGTGAATCTGGAGCACATATCCGAGCTTATCTCCTCTGGGGGAAACCAGGACAACCCCAGCACCGGAACCATTCAACATCTTAGAGCCATCAAAGAACATGGTCCAATGCTCCGAGTGAACTTCAGTCGGCTGCTGCTGTTCAATCCACTCGGCGAGGAAATCTGCTATTGCCTGGGACTTAATGGCTTTCTTTGCCTCAAACTTGATATCAAGGGGAAGAAGTTCAATCGCCCATTTGGCCACTCGACCAGTTGCATCTCTGTTGTGCAAAATCTCTGATAGTGGAGCGTCGCTGACGACTATGATGGAATGATCAGAGAAATAATGAGCAACCTTCTTTGTGGTCATGTATATTCCATACACAAGCTTCTGATAATGAGGATATCTCTGCTTGGATGGAGTCAAGACTTCAGACAAATAATACACTGGGCGCTGAACTTTGAGAGCTTTTCCTTCTTCTTCCCGCTCGACCGTTAGCACAGTACTGACGACTTGTCCTGTGGCTGCGATATAGAGCAACAGAGGCTCTTTGCTGATTGGAGCAGCAAGCACCGGCTGGGTGGAGAGCAGAGCTTTTAGCTCGGCAAACACTGCATCAGCTTCTGGAGTCCACTCAAACTTGTCTGCCTTCTTCATCAGTCGGAAAAGAGGCAATGCCTTTTCACCGAGTCGTGAGATGAATCGACTTAATGCGGCCAAGCATCCAGTAAGCTTCTGGATATCGTGCACTCGCACAGGGCGTTTCATTCGGAGAATAGTGCCGATCTTCTCTGGATTAGCGTCGATTCCTCGTTCGGAAACGAGAAAACCGAGTAACTTGCCACCAGGAACTCCAAATGTGCACTTTGATGGATTGAGCTTGATATCGTACCTTCTGAGGTTGGCAAATGTTTCGGCGAGATCAGCGAGCAGGTCGGAACCTTTTCGTGACTTGACAACGACATCATCCATATACGTTTCCACATTCCGACTGATTTGAGTGAGTAGACACTTCTGAATCATTCACATAAATGTGGCTCCAGCATTCTTGAGGCCGAATGGCATGGTGATATAGCATAAGCACCCGAATGGAGTGATGAAAGCTGTTTTTACCTCGTCGGGTCCGTACAGACGGATCTGGTGGTACCCGGAGTAGGCGTCTAGAAAAGACAGTCTCTCGCACCCCGCGGTCGAGTCAACAATTTGATCTATGCGAGGGAGAGGAAAATGATCTTTCGGGCAGGCCCGGTTGATGTGCTTGAAGTCAATGCACATTCGGAGTGATTTGTCTTTCTTAGGGACCATGACGACATTAGCGAGCCACTCGGAGTGGTATATCTCTCGGATAAATCCTGCTGCCAACAGTCGAGCCACTTCCTCACCAATGGCTTTTCTCTTCTGGACGGCGGACCGCCGAAGATGCTCTTTAACTGGTTTTGCAGATGAGTCGACTCTTAGGCGATGCTCAGCCAGTCCCCTGGGAACACCTGGCATGTCAGCGGGCTTCCATGCAAAAATGTCCCAGTTCTCACGGAGGAACTGGATGAGCGCTTCTTCCTATTTTGGGTCGAGTGTTGTGGAGATGTGGGTCGGAGCTGCATCGGGGTCGGTCGGGTGAATGTGAACAGGCTTCGTCTCACCGGACGACTGAAATGCAGACTCTGTGGCGGGTTTCTTGGACCGCAGCAAGTCACTCGGATCTGCGTTTTGCTTGTATTCTTCGAACTCGACCGCTGTCACCTGAGAATCAGCAATCTTTGAGACTTTTTGGAAGCACTCTTCTGCCTTTTTCCGATCACCGGTGACAGTGATCACTCCTTTGGGGCCGGGCATCTTCAGTTTGAGGTACACGTAACATGGTCGAGCCATGAATTGTGCATAAGCTGGTCTCCCCAAAATGGCATGATATGCACTCTGAAAATCCACGACCTCGAACGTCAACTTCTCTTTGCGAAAATGTTTTGAATCACCAAACACCACGTCCAGAGCTATTTGGCCGAGTGACTCGGCTTTCTTTCCTGGTATAACTCCATGAAATCTCATGTTACTGGTGCTCAGTCGGGACATCGGAATGCCCATTCCTTTCAGTGTGTCTGCATACAGCAAATTCAACCCACTACCACCGTCCATAAGCACTTTTGTCAGTCGAGTGCCTTCAACAACTGGATCGACCACCAAAGCTTTCCTCCCAGGGGTGGCAATATGAGTCAGGTGATCAGATTGGTCGAAGGTGATGGGTGTTTGGGACCATTTCAGATAGTTTGCTTTTGCTGGGGCAACCATGTTGACCTCACGGTTAATTACTTTCAATCGACTCTTGCTCTCCACATCTGCAAAGATCATTAGAGTAGAGTTGATATGCGGATATCCTTCCTCACTGTCCTCCTTGTCTTCGGCCTTGTCCGACTCCTTCTCCTTGTTATTAGACTGTTTTCCCTGAAACTGCTGGATCAGGAGTCGACATTGGCGAGTGGTGTGCTTCGGGTAGATGATATTCCCCTCTTCGTCTTTCTTCGTGTGGATGTGACATGGCATATCCATTACGTCGTTCCCTTCTTAGGGTTCCAGGATCCTTTTGGTTTCCCTTTAAACTTTCCCTGAGTCACGGCCAGAGCCTCTCCAGGAGCTGCCGGTTCAGTCTTCCGCTTCTGTTTCCGACTGGTGTTTCCTTTTTCCAACTGACTCGGCTTGTGCTTGCCGCTTCGGAGTCGGTCTTCTTCTTCGCCGTTGGCGTACTTGGTAGCAATCTCCATCATCCGACTCAAGGTCATGTCACCGGTTCGACCAAACTTCAAACTCAATTCTCTGTTCTTGACGCCATTTTTGAAGGCGCAGATTGCCTGATGATCAGACACATTCTCCACAGTGTGGTGCAAAGTGATCCATCTCTGAATATACTCTCTGAGAGTCTCATTGGTCTTTTGCACGCAGACTTGCAACTCTGTCAGTCTAGCTGGTCGCTTGCAAGTTCCTTCAAACATTCTGATGAACACTCGGGACAGATCTTCCCAAGTGTAAATGCTGGTAGGAGGTAATTGAGTCAACCATGCCCTGGCAGAACCTTCCAGCATGAGGGGCAAATGCTTCATGGCCACCTCGTCGTTCCCACCACCAATCTGAACTGCCACTCGGTAGTCCTCAAGCCAAGTTTCAGGCTTAGACTCACCAGTGAACTTGCTGACTCCTGTTGCCAACCTGAAATTGGGAGGGATAACTGCGGCTCTGATAGCTCTGCTGAAACATTCAGGACCAGAAACATGCACTCGACTGCTTGTGGGCGCATCTCTGTCGAGTCTGCCTCGATGGGCTCTGTTCCGGTCGACCAAACCTTGCACGATAATGGATCGCGCGTCGAAGCCTGGTTCTCTGGGGTCGACTGGAACTCTTCGCCCCGTACTGAACTGACGTCTGTCATCTTGCTGCCGAGGAGCGTAAGACCCACCCCTCGGAGGGGAATTGGGCACTCGACGCCTATCATCTCGGTCGAGTCGGTCACCATATTGGTCTCGCCGATTCTCGCGCCCTTCACGCCGCGGAGGCGATCTGGGACTGTGAGCCGACTGAACCGTATTCGCAGCGACGGATCGACTGTGAATTCTGTTGCGCGACTGTGACATGGCCGAATTCTGGTCTCCTGCTGCCCGGAGCAGATCCCTGATCTGCATCAAGCCTCTGCCAGCTTCCGACTGAGAGGGCTGGATGGACTCTGCTATACGGGTCGCAGCTACTAAATTCTGGATTGGGGTTCGATATACCTGAGTCGGCGGGAAGAGTTGATGTCGACTGGTGTCGGGAACTCGTTGCCGCGCACGCTCGTCGAGTGCTCGCTGAAGATTCTCCAGTCGAGTGCGTTCGGCCAAATTGGCCAAACGTGCCTCCTCCAAGGCGCGAGCCTCGGGGGTTTCTCCTGCGATGGGAGTACGCAGGACATCCACGTTCCTGTGGCGAAGTTCTTCTCTTTGCAGAGAGTCGAGTGGCTCGGGCTGGTACTGTTCGTGATCTCGTGCGGGGTCGCCTCCGTCGCCTGCTCCACCATCACGGGCGAAGCCAGGGGGACTGCGGGGCCCGTCGACCATCAGGATTTCCGCCGCTGGATCACTGCTATCGCACTCGGATGCGGTCTCTACGGAGCCAGTCGACAGGTCGAACAGGCCGTAGAGAGATTCGTCGGGCTCGGTTGCTGCAACTTGGGTGGTGGCCATTTGGCGAGCCACCGTGTGCCTCACCCACCGCTGAATCCTCGATCGGCCCGAGCGCTTGCGCTGGCGGGAGACCGGGAAGGTGGTCGATGGGGATGTCGACGGATACGGGGTCGACGGTTGCTGCAGCAGAACGCCGCGGACACATGCGCGAAAATGCGTCGCACCGCGGACGGGGAGCGCATCAACGTCGAGTGGAGCCTCCTGGAGCCAGGCGGAGTCGTCGGCGATGAAGATGAGAGCGCCGAGACGGATCTCTCGACCCTCGACCAAAACTCCAACAGCCACCATGATGAAAGTACTCGGAAGAATCGCAACTTCCCCACAAAATCGCTAAAACACCTGCCCCACGGTGGGCGCCAACTGTCGTGGTTCTAAGCCTGACAGTAGAGTGGGGGGTAGGTATGGAGAGGCAAGATCCTAGCTATGGAGAGGTTGTAAACACAAGGGATGTACGAGTTCAGGCCCTTCTCGGAAGAAGTAAAAGCCCTACGTCTCGGAGCCCGGAGGCGGTCGAGTGGATTATATGTATATGAGTTACAGGGTGCCGAACCCGTCTACCTGTGGAGGGGGGTGGCTTATATAGAGTGCGCCAGGACCCCAGCCAGCCCACGTAGGAGAGGGTTTAAGGTGAGTTAAGTCCGGGGCGTTACTGGTAACGCCCCACATAAAGTGTCTTTACTATCATAAAGTCTACTTAATTACAGGCCGTTGCAGTGCAGAGTGCCTCTTGACCTTCTTGTGGTCGAGTGAGTCTTCGTGGTCGAGTCCTTCAAGTCAGTCGAGTGAGTCCCTCGTTGGTCGACTGGAAGGTGACCTCTTCTAAGGGTGTCCTTGGGCAGGGTACTTAGATCAGGTCTGTGACCCTACCCTAGGTACATGACCCCATCACTAGGGGCTTCCCCCTGGGGAGCCACCCCTCCTCGCTATGGGCGGTCATGGCGGAGTAGTCCGGAAGGGACACCTTTCCCTTCTTGGACGTCCCAGCCTCCCCCTCCAGGGTAGCTTTCCTCTTTTTCTCCTCCCTAGTGCGGGGAGGTAGAGTTTATTCTTGCTTCCCCCCGCCTCCGCGGGAGGAATCTGTCTCGTCGTCGTCAGACGATGTGGGTATGACAACCTTGCGCCGAGGGCCTTTTCCGGCCCTCTGGTCCGCTTTCTCAGGCCCCTCATCCTCTCCGGGTGGGGTGGCCCCTTCTTCTTCTTCTTCCTCCTCTTCGGGGGAGGAGTGTGCCTCGTCATCTTAGGACGAGGCTTCCGGCACAACCTTACGCCGGAGACCCTTTCGGATCCCCGGGGCCTTGTTTTCGGCCTTCTTCTCCGGCACCTTGTAGGGCGCCGGGACTAGCATCTCCGTCAGGAGAGCATCAGCCAGGCCTTCTGGCAGCGGAGCCAGACAGTCAATGTGCTCCGCCGTCTCCACATAATCCTGAACAAATATACACAATTTCTTAAGACTCCCCCATGAATATATTGGGAAGAACCGAATCCAGTGGTAGCTTGAAAACTCACCTGACTAGGAGGACGCACGGCATGAAGCCCACGGTCCTCGGATGTGGGAGGAGGTACTTCAGAGGCCTTGAACAGTGCCTTCCATGCGTCTTTGTGCGTCATGCCATAGAGCCTCCGAAGCGTCTGGTGTTCGGCTGGGACGAACTCCCACAGATTAAATGCCCGTCTTTGGCACGGGAGAATCCGGCGAACGAGCATGACCTAGATCACGTTGACAAGCTTGATGTTCTTGTCCTTCATGCTCTTGACGCAGGTCTGGAGTCCGGTCAGCTCTGTAGACTCGCCCCAGGACAGGCCCTTCTTTTCCCAGGAGGTGAGCCGCATGGGGGTTCCAGATCGGAACTCGGGGGCTGCCGCCCAGTTGGCGCCGCGAGGCTCGGTGATGTAGAACCACGCCGACTGCCACCCCTTCACGGTTTCCGCAAAGGAGCCATCAAGCCAGGTGACGTTAGGCATCTTGCCCACCATAGCCCCTCCGCACTCCGCTTGCTGTCCACTCACGATCTTTGGCTTCACACAAAAGATTTGCAGCCACAGGCCGAAGTGAGGCTTGATGCGGAGGAAGGCCTTGCACACGACGATAAATGCCGAGATGTTGAGGACGAAATTCGGGGATAGATCATGGAAATCTAGCCCGTAGTAGAACATGAGCCCGCAGATGAAGGGGTGAAGTGGAAACCCCAATCCACGGACGAAGTGGGCGAGAAACACGACCCTCTCATGGGGTCCTGGGGTTGGAATGACCTGCCCGTCGTCTGGTAGCTGGTGCGCTATGTCTGCGGCCAAGTATCCGGCCACCCGAAGATTTGCGATGTGCTTCTCCTACACGGTGGAAGCCACCCACTTGCCTCCTGCTCCAGACATGTTTAGCTGTGCGGAGAAGACTTGGGCTAGGGTGCTGGAGCTCGAGGGGGCAAGAGTGGGCAAAGGAGGAAGAAGGCGTGGGTAAAAATGGGGAACTCTTATCCTTTCATAGAGGCGACGAAAGCGGTGCGCCTCCCCACTCGCCCGTTGAGAATAGCTTACTTCCCAAGCGCCACGATTGATGGCATGGTGGGATTACCCATACCCGTATTGATGAGAATCCCGTGATAAGGGGACACCATCTCTGCTTTGACAAGACGTGTCAAGGAAACCGCCTCGCAATATGCGCTGTGGCTGGTTGTAGGAAAACGGTTCGAACAATGACCCGACCGTAATGACATGTCACGTTGTCTAAAAAAGTTGTCAGCAGATTGCATTTGTGAAATATCATTCTCTTTACGGCAATATGTGAAGATCATTTTGCGGATCCGAACACGGTTGAAGTGTTTGATGATTGCCTTGGAGTATTCGGAGAAGGAACCCGCCTTGCAATGCTGAAGACAAGACTGCACGCCGGACTCATCATCATTGAAGCCTGGTTCAGGGGCTACTGAGGGAGTCCTGGATTAGGGGGTATCTGGACAGCCAGACTATATACATCGTCCAGACTATTGAAGCATGAAGATACAAAACTCAAGGCTCCATCCCGTGTCCGGATGGGACTCTCCTTTGCGTGGAAGACAAGCTCAGCGATCTGGATATTGTATTTCCTTCCTTTTAACCGACTCCATGTAAACCCTAGCCCTCTCCGATGTCTATATAAACCGGAGAGGTTGGTCCTTAGAAGTCCGATCACAATTACAATCATAATCATCATAGGCTAGCTCCTAGTGTTTAGCCTCTACGATCTCGTGGTAGATCTACTCTTGTACTACTCATATCGTCAATATTAATCAAGCAGGAAGTAGGGTTTTACCTCCATCGAGAGGGTCCGAACCTGGGTAAACATTGTGTCCCTTGCTTCCTGTTACCATCAGCCGAAGACGCATAGATCAGGACCCCCTACCCGAGATCCACCGGTTTTGACACCGACACCCCCCCAAAAAAAACTCTCACGAACCCTCACACTATATCTCTCTACGTCTGTATCTCTCTCACACAACCCCACGTAGGTGGTGTACGTATACAAGAAGAGAATAGGTGCACCGTGCACGTACTCACGCTTCGTGCCCAGCCACACCTGCGCGGATACACGGTTGAGCTCATTTTTGTATGAAATGGCGGCCCACGTGCTAATTTGAATGCGTGTAGCGGTTGTTTACCTACGGAGGTCATGTACCACACGTGCACAAAACAAAGTTCTACTTGATGCGTTGGTGCATTATTTTTAAATAAAGTTATATCGCTCAATGGCACGTACACATATAAAACGATTTTTATGGAGAAAAAGGTAGTCCGCTCCACTATATACAATGGAGCCTGCCTTCCCGGGTTTGTCTCTCTTCAGATTATCTCACACAAGGCTGCGGCGGCCTCTCTCTCTCACCGTTGGTCACTGATCCGACCGCATCCCGTCCGCTGGCGGAAAGGGAGGATGTGCATCATTTCTCCGTTCGACAGCGCCGAGGCAGCACGTCCCGATCTGCCGTACACGCCGTTCTCTCTGACCAAGCTCCGACGCGGTAGGGCCTACGCCACCTGCTCGCTACCGCAGTATGGGCAGATTCCGCCCGCCGCCACTCACCTAGTTACATCCCGACGACCTCGAGGTATCCCCTCCGGCCTTGCTCCACTGCCTGTCTTCCCACGTCGCTGCATGCGGATCTTCCATAGTTCTTTGCCCCAAACGTAGCTCGTCCGGCGTGCTTTCCATATTGCAATCTCGTCCTCACACCATTTTAGACAAACACAACTGTGTTGTTGTCTTCCCTTAGGACAAGGAATATGCTTCTTTTTTGTCGTCGCATGTGTCACCAACTGTTATTAGCCAATAATTGTTTCCTTTCTACCTCTTTTTTGCAAACGGGGTATCCATTTCACCTCGTTGCTATTGCGACCTTTTGGTGAACTACACAAATCACTTTTTTCTTAAGAGTGTTTTGTGCAGTTGTACTAAAATGTCACACGGGCAACGTCTCTACATTTTAGTGCGACAACACAAAGGGAGATTGGTTTTACTCTATCCTCCTCATCAAACTCTGAGCCTAATCTTCTCCAACTAGTTAGTCTTAAGAGAGACTGCAAAGGTGACCGACTTCTAGTTGTGTGTTTATTGTTTCATCAGCATTCCTCTGTTATCATAATCACACTTAATATCTTTGGAATAGGGACGCTCAGCTCTATTTTAGTGGAACTGCACAAAATGATCGGAATGTTGCATGCTCCAGATAGCTACTTTTTTTCCCAAGATGCCTTGCTGATTTAGACAGAGCTGGGGGGACGTTGCTTCCAATGAAAGAATGGATCAATTTTAATTTAACACCTTCTCACAACTTTGTCTTTAGTTGTGATGTAAATTGTAACGCCTCAGATTCGATGCACCAGGTGTCTGCCAGTTATTCGCCTTCGTTGCCATGTCATTTGCTTGCGTGTTGCATTTTACCATGTCATCATCTGCATTTCATCTGCATGTTTTTCAAAACTTGCATCCGTTCGGGTTCTCCCGGTTCTCTCCGTTGTCCGTTCGGAGTGCAGACCTGTCGCGCGCGCCCGTCGCCCCTCTCAGACCTTGTTTTCATGAGCGGGTTAAAAACGTTCTCGGAATGTCCCGAGGTTTGCCAAGTGGCCTTGGTATAGCACCGGTAGACCGCCTGTCATGTTTCGTGCCATTTGGAGGTCGTTTGATGCTCCAACGGTTAACCGGGTAACCGTAAAAGCCTTTTTTGTCTTGCAGCCCAAAGCCCCTCCAAAGTGGCCCAAAACCCATCTGAAGCCCCTCCATGCTCTCCGCCGTTCGATCACGATCATGTGGGCGAAAACCGCTCCTCATTTGGACTCTCCTAGCTCCCTCTACCTATAATTCAGTCCCCTCCCCCGAATTTTTCGGGCAAACCCTAGATCAAAGCCTCCCCGCGCCTCCGGACGTGTCCACTCCGCCGCCGAACGCGTCCACCGCCGCCTCCACCTCACTCCAGCCAATCCGGAGCCGCCACCTCAGCAGCACCGCCTCCCACCTCCTCTAGCGCGCCGCCATGTGTCCCCCCAGCGCCCACTTCGCCGCGGGCCCGCCGAACCCATCTGAGGCCCGCTCGGGCCCGTACGCCGCCGCCGCCCGCCCGCCGTGGCCCGAGCGCTCGTCCCGAGCCTCGCCGCCTTTGCTCCACCGCCCGCCGTTTTCCGCCGTCG
>NC_041387.1:282021221-282025875 GCF_002162155.2 Triticum dicoccoides | reverse complement strand
TCGTCTCGCCGGCCAGAGCCGACGCCGCCCCGCCTCAACTCGCCGGACCTCGCCGTCCCGGCCTCCTCCGTGCCCCTCCGGCCTCCGGCACCGTTCCCGGTCCCCTCCACCATCCTCCGCTCGACCCCGCCGTCGCCGGCTCGCCGGAGCACCGACGCGCCGCCGCCGCTCGTCTCGATCCAGATCGGATCGGGAGAGCCACGCCCCCTCGCTCCCGCTGCATGGGCCGGCCCAGCCGCGGCCCAGCCACCAGCCTCCCCAGCTTGCAACACCGTCATGGGCCGAAGCCCAGGGTGAGCAGCCCCTTTAACCCGCTCGCGCGTCATATAGTCTTATAGCGCTTATATGTTTTTTTTCTGAAATATGACCAAGTCCCCGTAATGTTTGCATTTTGGTCCCCTGTTCATCACATCATAACTTGCTGCATAATGCTCCGTTTCGTGCGTGTAATATGTCAAAATGTTCGCTGTGAGATGCTCTACATTTCATTCCATTGTGCCATGTTTGTTTGAGTGTATCTTGATGCCTGAATAATCGTTGCAAGAGTGCTATATGATGTTGTCTGCTATCTATTAACATAACTTGTTCATTTGTCATTTTTGCCATGTTTGATGTGTGCATCCTATGAGGTTGATGTCTACATGTGTTTTGAACTATGTCATGCCATATTTATAGGGGTGTATGCCATGTATTTTTGTGATCAATGTGGTGACTAGAACAAGCATGCAAACTAGGCTTCGTGATGTTGTTGATTTCAGTCCCTGTTCTGCTGTTATTTTTATGCCATGTAAACTTGATGCTACAGAGAGATCCAAGCATATTTTCATTTACTTCAGTAAGGATGTTTTGAACATATGGTTATGCTCTATCCATTAATGCCCCTGTTTGCAATTATGGAGTAGTCTAGCATGTCACTTTCTTGCTCTACTTTTGCTATAAAATGTTCCCTGGCAGATTGTTTATATGTTATTCAATTTTGCCAAGGTTGTTGTAGTTGATCCTTACATGCTATGAACTTGTTCTTGCATTGGTTAGTTTCATGAACATGTCTTCTTGCTGATGCTATGCTTATCTTGTCATGCAATGATTTGTGGTGACTGAATCAAGCTTGTTAAGTAGGGTACTTGCTGTTACTGTTTTGCTAGGCTGAATCTCTTATTTTGTGATGCTATGTAAACCTGCTGCTACAAGTCATTCTATGCATAATATGGAGATGTTTACTAAGGGTGTTTTGTTATACATGTCATGCTATATCCATCCATGCCCCTGGTTACATTTATAGCTGGTTGTAGCTTGTTGTTATCTTGCTCCAAAGTTGCTAAATAATGTTGCTGTCAGCCTGTTAACATTAAGTTCAGTATTGCCATGTGTTTTGCTAGTGATCCATGCACCCTATGAACTTGCTCTTGTGATGCTTAGCTTCATAAACATGTCTTCTTACTGTTGGTTGCCTTGACATGCCATGTATTGCTCTGTGGTGAGTGATACAAGCTCACCAACATGCCTACTTATCGTTGTTTCTGTCATGTATGAATCTGTCATATAACTTGCCATGTTTACATGGGTGCCATCATATTTTCTGGTCCTTTTTGGCTCATGGTCAGTACAGGACTTTTGTTCTATGCATTTAGTAGTAGCGTGCCATGCCTTTGTTTGCCATGATAAGTTCTTGTAACATGTTGTTTGATGGCTCTAAACATCGCAACCTGATGTTATTTCTGCAAATTCTGAAACTGTTATTATTTGCAATCTTGCCATGTGTGTTTGAGCATGTTCTAGTGATTTCTGGAGATAGATCAGTGTTCATGTTTTGTAATGCTTTACCTGTACATCATGCCCATGCCTTTTGTTTTTATATTGTGGCACTATAGCATGTAGTTTTGGTGCTTACAATATGCCTAGTTGCTGTTTTGGACAGATTGTTGTTATATCATGTTTGAAGTGTATGTGTTGAACCGTTGCTCCATTTTGAGTGTGCTCTATATGAAACTTGCTTAGAATTGCGTGTAGTTTCATATTACCTTGTTGCATCCATGTTTTGAGTGTGTTTGCTTGATGTTTGAATGCATTTTGCATCAATGCCATGGTTAACTTGTTTTGCTCATATCTTCTAGGCCGTAGCTCCGAATTAAATGAACTTTATATGTAACTTGACTAGAATCTCGTGTAGATCATCTTGGTGCATATTAACTTGCTGTTTAACAACTTGAACATAAGGTTTATTCAGATCTGGACCAATTTCGAAATTTTGCATATGAGGACTTACCGGAGTTGTTATATGTTGTTTCCGGCCTCATTTAAACTTGCCTTGATGTGTTGCTCTTGTATGCATCATCTCTTGCCATGAGTAGCTTCATGTAGTCTTGTCATGCACCATGCTTGTATGTGCATCATGTCTTGTCTATGTGTGGTGTGTTTACTATGTTGTGTGTTTCTTCTCGATAGTTCCCGTTTCGTTGCGATCGCGAGGATTCGTTCATCTACGCTTGGTTCGTCTTCGTGGCTTCATCTTCTTCATGGACTCATTCTTCTTCCTAGCGGGATTTCAGGCAAGATGACCGCTACCCTGGATCTCACTACTATCATTGCTATGCTAGCTGCTTCGTTCTACCGCTATGCTGTGTTACTTATCTTTTGTTCCTCAAGCCTCCCAAATTGCCATGAACCTCTAACCTTTGACACCCTTCCTAGCAAACCATTGCTTGGCTATGTTACCGCTTTTGCTCAGCCCTCTTATAGCGTTGTTAGTTGCAGGTGAAGTTGAAGATTGCTCCATGATGGACAGGATTATGTTGGGATATCACAATATCTCTTATTTAATTAATGCATCTATATACTTGGTAAAGGGTGGAAGGCTCGGCCTTATGCCTGGTGTTTTCTTCCACTCTTGCCGCCCTAGTTTCTGTCATACCGGTGTTATGTTCCCGGATTTTGCGTTCCTTACGCGGTTGGGTGATTTATGGGACCCCCTTGACAGTTCGCTTTGAATAAAACTCTTCCAGCAAGTCCCAACATTGGTTTTACCATTTGCCTCACCACCACCTATATTTCCCTTGGGAGTAATTAACCCAAGGGTCATCTTTATTTTAGCCCCCCCGGGCCAGTGCTTGTCTAAGTGTTGATCCGAACCGAGCAGCCTGCGGGCCCCCCTCGGGGAAACTCGAGGTCTGGTTTTACTCGGAGCTTGACTTATCTGGTGTTGCCCTGAGAACGAGATATGTGCAGCTCCTATCGGGATTGTCGGCGCATCGGGCGACTTTGCTGGTCTTGTTTTACCATTGTCGAAATGTCTTGTAAACCGGGATTCCGAGTCTGACCGGTTCTTCCTGGGAGAAGGTATATCCTTCGTTGATCGCGAGAGCTTATCATGGGCTAAGTTGGGACACCCCTGCAGGGTATAATCTTTCGAAAGCCGTGCCCGCGGTTATGCGGCAGATGGGAATTTGTTAATGTCCGGTTGTAGATAACTTGACACCAGATCCGAATTAAAACGCATCAACCGCGTGTGTAGCCGTGATGGTCTCTTTTTGGCGGAGTCCGGGAAGTGAACACGGTTTATGGGTTATGTTTGATGTAAGTAGGAGTTCATGATCACTTCTTGATCATTACTAGTTGACGACTCTCTTCTCGCTCTTATTTGCGTATGTTAGCCACCATATCATGCTTAGTCGCTGCTGCAACCTCACCACTTTACCCCTTCCATTCCCTTTAAGCTTTGCTAGTCTTGATACCCATGGTAATGGGATTGCTGAGTCCTCGTGGCTCACAGATTACTACAACAACAGTTGCAGGTACAGGTAATGCGATGATCATGACGCGAGAGCGATGCTTGCTTGTTTGGAGTTCTTCTTCTGCTTCTTCTTCGATCAGGGGATAGGTTCCAGGTCGGCAGCCTGGGCTAGCAGGGTGGATGTCGTTGAGTTTCTGTTTGTGTTTCATCCGTAGTCGGATGGTGCTATTATGTATTGTGATGTTGTATTCATGTGGCATTGTATGCCTCTTGTATGTATCCCCATCTATTATGTAATGTTGATGTAATGATATCCACCTTGCAAAAGTGTTTCAATATGTGGTTCTATCCTTGGTGGGACCTTTGAGTCTCTTTAGGATAGTATCGCATATTGGGCGTGACAAGTTGGTATCAGAGCCTCGACCGACCTTAGGAGCCCCCTTGATTGATCGTGTAGTTTGGCCGTTGTTGAGTATAGAAGAAAACTATTTTCGGAGTCTAGTTATATCGGAGAGTAGGAATTCTTTTTACTCCTCAGCCCCTTCGTCGCTCTGGCCAGGAATCTTGACGTATGTGTTTTGAACTACTCCTGTTCCCATTCAAATTTTTCTTTAGGATCACGTAGTTGGTTTTTCGATTGTTGGTTCTCTTCTTTTTTCATCCGGTGCATTTCTCGTCAAGTTGACTCGAGCTTCTTCGTCTTTACCAAGTTCAAGCCACAGTCCGCTCTCAACGAAGGTGTTTCTCTGCCCGCAGTTGTCTTCTTTTCCCACCCGCCCACCCTTCTTCTTCTCGGAACCGGAGTCCGTAATCGAGAATCCATCCTACTCGTGTGAAGTCTTTGCTTTCTTTCCTCAGTTATTTCAACCGGTGTTTTCTCTTCAAGATATTCGTTGGTTCTCCCTTCCAGGTGCCTTTGTTTGA
>NC_041387.1:281992191-282020799 GCF_002162155.2 Triticum dicoccoides | reverse complement strand
AGAAGCTATTTCATTTGTGCGGAGCCTCCTCAGTCTTCCCTCAATTGTTTCAACCGGTAAATTCTTGTCTCGGTGGACATTCTTCATCTATTTTCTTCTCCGGTGGATTCAATTCCAATTTTTGGTAGTGATTACATCCTTTTCCTTGGATCAAGTGTTTTCCTTGCTCGTTCGCCTCTCACAAGTTTATCCTTCCGGAGTGTGCAAGACATCTCAGGAGATTCGTCTGAGTTCGAATTAATTCGAGGTTGTCACCTCATTCAAATATTTCAATTGTTCCGGTGCATCATCTATCTGTTCAACATCCCTTTCCAACGGTGTTTTTCTCTTCAGTGGGCCCTAACCCACAGGTCTTTTCCCAGGATCTTACCTGACTCTTCTAATTCCCCCGGAGTTATTCTCAATTCTTTTCAAAGTGTGACGTAAGAATGGATTCCATCAGTCACATGCCATCTCCAAGTTCGCTTTCAAATTCTTTTCATCTTTGGTTCAACCCCTCCTCTTTTTCATTCTCCCGGAGTATCTCAGTAATTTTGTTGGTGTTTTCCGTCGTCATCGAAGAAGAGTTTTTCCTCTAAATCTTGTTTGTTCTCTCGAAGATTCGTGGTGCTAGCTCGACATTATCCTATCAAATTGTTTCCAGTCGTGCAATTCTTTTCATCCATCCGGAGTATGTCAGAAGTTGTTTTTCCATTTCTGTTCACCGGAGGCCATCATTCCAGAAGAATTCTTTGTCCTCACATTTCAGCTACCGTTATCCAATTATGCCGGTGCTTCGTTCAAGTGTTCTTTAATCAGATCATCATCTTTTTGTTCTTTTGCATCTAAATCCCCTCAATCATATGGGTTCTTCTATTTCTTCTCGGTGATTCATTCTCTTTCATAAGTCATTTTCGAGTTCTTACGGTGGTTCGGTCAAGATTCTTTTTCCTTGAGTATCATTTTAATCCTCTTGTTCTTTTCAATCCTACCGGTGGTTCATGAAGAATCTCTCAAGTTTTGTGCTATACCCCCCTTAATCCTTTTCAAGAAGAATAAGTGGTATGCAAAATCCTTTGCTTGTCAACAATTTAATTTGATGAAGGATAAGCATACAATAAATCTTATTCTTATTTCATGAGTAATCCCTTCGGAGTTTGTTCTTGTTGAATAAATTCTAGGTCCAAGTGTTTTCATATTTTCTTTTCCAGAGTTCAATTTCCTCCGCCATTTCGTCGGAACCTCCATCTAAATCACCGCAAGGCTCATCTTATTCTTTCACCCCTCATTTTATCTCGTCATCCTTTTTGTTACCGGAGTTCTTCATGGTGGATCGTCATGATTTACTTCATTTTTCAAGAGTTCATCAAGATTTTGTTGGAAGAGCTCAAGTATCTTCTTCTTCTTGCTTCCCGAGGTGCTCATTCTTTCAATTCTTCCGGAGGTTTTGTGTTGTTCCTTTCATCAAGTATCTTTCCATCCTCTCAAGCTCGTGTTCGATTCATCCATGTTTCAGCCGGAGTGCTGCCTAAATCCTTTCAGTCTTATTCGTTTCTTATCTCGTTCTAACCGGAGTGGTTTCATAGTCTATCTGATTCTGTGAGCTTTCGATTCTCGTCATTCTCGTCGTTCCTCTCTTCTTCTCGAGTGCTCTCAATTCTTTGCTTCTTCTCTTGAGTTCTTGTTTCACCTCATCCCTTTTCCCTTCCGTCTCGGTCCTAAGATCTCGGGACGAGATCTCTTGTTAGTGGAGGAGTGTTGTAACGCCCCGGATTCGATGCGCCAGGTGTCTGCCAGTTATTCGCCTTCGTTGCCATGTCATTTGCTTGCGTGTTGCATTTTACCATGTCATCATCTGCATTTCATCTGCATGTTTTTCAAAACTTGCATCTGTTCGGTTTCTCCCAGTTCTCTCCATTGTCCGTTCGGAGTCCAGACCTCTCGCGCGCGCCCGTCGCCCCTCTCAGACCTTGTTTTCGTGAGCGGGTTAAAAACGTTCTCGGAATGGCCCGAGGTTTGCCAAGCGGCCTTGGTATAGCACCAGTAGACCGCCTGTCATGTTTCGTGCCATTTGGAGGTCGTTTGATGCTCCAACGGTTAACCGGGTAACCGTAAAAGCCTCTTTTGTCTTGCAGCCCAACACCCCTCCAAAGTGGCCCAAAACCCATCTTAAGCCCCTCCATACTCTCCGCCGTTCGATCACGATCGTGTGGGCGAAAACCGCTCCTCATTTGGACTCTCCTAGCTCCCTCTACCTATAAATCAGTCCCCTCCCCCGAATTTTTCGGGCAAACCCTAGATCAAAGCCTCCCCGCGCCTCCGGACGTGTCCACTCTGCCGCCGGACGCGTCCACCGCCGCCTCCACCTCACTCCAGCCATCCGGAGCCGCCACCTCAGCAACGCCGCCTCCCTCCTCCTCTAGCGCGCCGCCACGTGTCCCCCCGAGCGCCCACTTCACCGCGGGCCCGCCGAACCCATCTGAGGCCCGCTCGGGCCCATACGCCGCCGCCGCCCGCCCGTGGCCTGAGCGCTCGTCCTGAGCCTCGTCGCCCTTGCTCCATCGCCCGCCGTTTTGCGCCGTCGCCGGCGACCAACTCCGGCGACCGGAGCACGCCGTCCTACGCCGTCGCCTCGCCGCCAGCGCCTCCCTCTCCGATGTCGCCCCGCGCCTCGTCCCGCCTGCCGCCCTTCGCCTGCGCCTTCGCCGCCCGGTTCCCATCTCCCTCGCCGGTGCTGCGTCTCCCCGGCCGGAGCCAACGCCGCCCCGCCTCAACTTGCCGGACATCGCCGTCCCATTCTCCTCCGTGCCCCTCCGGCCTCCGGCACCGTTCCCGGTCCCATCCACCATCCTCCGCTCGACCCCGCCGTCGCCGGCTCGCCGGAGCACCGACGCGCCGCCGCCGCTCGTCTCGATCCAGATCGGATCGGGAGAGCCACGCCCCCTCGCTCCCGCTGCATGGGCCAGCCCAGCCGCGACCCAGCCACCGGCCTCCCCAGCCTATAGCACCGTCATGCGCCGAAGCCCAGGGTGAGCAGCCCCTTTAACCCGCTCGCGCGTCATATAGTCTTATAGCGCTCATATGTTTTTTTTCTGAAATATGGCTAAGTCCCCGTAATGTTTGCATTTTGGTCCCCTGTTCATCGCATCATAACTTGCTGCATAATGCTCGGTTTCGTGCGTGTAATATGTCAAATGTTAGCTGTGAGATGCTCTACATTTCATTCCATTGTGCCATGTTCGTTTGAGTGCATCTTGATGCCTGAATCATCGTTGCAAGAGTGCTATATGATGTTGTCTGCTGTCTATTAACAGAACGTGTTCATTTGTCATTTTTTCCATGTTTGATGTGTGCATCCTATGAGGTTGATGTCTACATGTGTTTTGAACTACATCATGCCATATTTACAAGGGTGTATGCCATGTATTTTGGTGATCAATGTGGTGACTAGAACAAGCATGCAAACTAGGCTTCGTGATGTTGCTGATTTCAGTCCCTGTTCTGCTGTTATTTTTATGCCATGTAAACTTGATGCTACAGAGAGATCCAAGCATATTTTGAATTACTTCAGTAAGGATGTTTTGAACATATGGTTATGCTCTATCCATTCATGCCCCTGTTTGCAATTACGGAGTAGTCTAGCATGTCACTTTCTTGCTCTACTTTTGCTATAAAATGTTTCCTGGCAGATTGTTTATATGTTATTCAATTTTGCCAAGGTTGTTGTAGTTGATCCTTGCATGCTATGAACTTGTTCTTGCCTTAGTTAGTTTCATAAACATGTCTTCTTGCTGATGCTATGCTTATCTTGTCATGCAATGATTTGTGGTGAGTGAATCAATCTTGTTAAGTAGGGTACTTGCTGTTACTGTTTTGCTAGGCTGAATCTGTTATTTTGTGATGCTATGTAAACCTGCTGCTACAAGTCATTCTATGCATAATATGGAGATTTTCACTAAGGGTGTTTTGTTATACATGTCATGCTCTATCCATCCATGCCCCTGGTTACATTTATAGCTGGTTGTAGCTTGTTGTTATCTTGCTCCAAAGTTGCTAAACAATGTTGCTGTCAGCCTGTTAATATTAAGTTCAGTATTGCCATGTGTTTTGCTAGTGATCCATGCACCCTATGAACTTGCTCTTGCCATGCTTAGCTTCATAAACATGTCTTTGTACTGTTGGTTGCCTTGTCATGCCATGTATTGCTCTGTGGTGAGTGGCACAAGCTCACCAACATGCCTACTTATCGTTGTTTCTGCCATGTATGAATCTGTCATATAACTTGCCATGTTTACATGGCTGCCATCATATTTTCTGGTCCTTTTTGGCTCATGGTCAGTAAAGGACTTTTGTTCTATGCATTCATTAGTAGCATGCCATGCCTTTGTTTGCCATGATAAGTTCCTGTAACATGTTGTTTGATAGCTATAAACATTGCAACCTGATGTTATTTCTGCAAATTCTGAAACTGTTATTATTTGCAATCTTGCCAAGTGTGTTTGAGCATGTTCTAGTGATTTCTGGAGATAGCTCAGTGTTCATGTTTTGTAATTCTTTACCTGTACATCATGCCCATGCCTTTTGTTTATATATTGTGGCACTGTAGCATGTAGTTTTGGTGCTTGCAATATGCCTAGTTTCTGTTTTGGACAGATTGTTGTTATATCATGTTTGAAGTGTATGTGTTGAACCGTTGCTCCGTTTTGAGTGTGCTCTATATGAAACTTGCTTAGAATTGCGTGTAGTTTCATATTACCTTGTTGCATCCATGTTTTGAGTGTGTTTGCTTGATGTTTGAATGCATTTTTCATCAATGCCATGGTTAACTTGTTTTGCTCATATCTTCTAGGTCGTAGCTCCGAATTAAATGAACTTTATATGTAAGTTGACTAGAATCTCGTGTAGATCATCTTGGTGCATCTTAACTTGCTGTTTAACAACTTGAACATAAGGTTTATTCAGATCTGGACCAATTCCGAAATTTTGCATATGAGGACTTACCGGAGTTGTTATATGTTGTTTCCGGCCTCATTTAAACTTGCCTTGATGTGTTGCTCTTGTATGCATCATCTCTTGCCATGAGTAGCTTCATGTAGTCTTGTCATGCACCATGCTTGTATGTGCATCATGTCTTGTCTATGTGTGGTGTGTTTACTATGTTGTGTGCTTCTTCTCGATAGTTCCCGTTTCGTTGCGATCGCGAGGATTCGTTCGTCTACGCTTGGTTCGTCTTTGTGTCTTCATCTTCTTCATGGACTCGTTATTCTTCCTAGCGGGATTTCAAGCAAGATGACCGCTACCCTGGATCTCACTACTATCATTGCTATGCTAGCTGCTTCGTTCTATCGCTATGCTGCATTACCTATCTTTTGTTCCTCAAGCCTCCCAAATTGCCATGAACCTCTAACCTTTGACACCCTTCCTAGCAAACCATTGCTTGGCTATGTTACCGCTTTTGCTCAGCCCCTCTTATAGCGTTGTTAGTTGCAGGTGAAGTTGAAGATTGCTCCATGATGGACAGGATGATGTTGGGATATCACAATATGTCTTATTTAATTAATGCATCTATATACTTGGTAAAGGGTGGAAGGCTCGGCCTTATGCCTGGTGTTTTGTTCCACTCTTGCCGCCCTAGTTTCCCTCATACCGGTGTTATGTTCCCGGATTTTGCGTTCCTTACGCGATTGGGTGATTTATGGGACCCCCTTGATAGTTTGCTTTGAATAAAACTCTTCCAACAAGGCCCAACATTGGTTTTACCATTTGCCTCACCACCACCTATATTTCCCTTGGGAGTAATTAACCCAAGGGTCATCTTTATTTTAGCCCCCCCCCCCGGGCCAGTGCTTGTCTAAGTGTTGGTCCGAACCGAGCAGCCTGCTGGGCCCCCTCGGGGAAACTCGAGGTATGGTTTTACTCGTAGCTTGACTTATCCGGTGTTGCCCTGAGAACGAGATATGTGCAGCTCCTATCGGGATTGTCGGTGCATCGGGCGGCTTTGCTGGTCTTGTTTTACCATTGTCGAAATGTCTTGTAAACCGGGATTCCAAGTCTGATCGGGTCTTCCTGGGAGAAGGTATATCCTTCGTTGATCGCGAGAGCTTATCATGGGCTAAGTTGGGACACCCCTACGGGGTATAATCTTTTGAAAGCCATGCCCATGGTTATGCAGCAGATGGGAATTTGTTAATGTCCGGTTGTAGATAACTTGACACCAGATCCGAATTAAAACGCATCAACCGCGTGTGTAGCCATGATGGTCTCTTTTCGGCGGAGTCCGGGAAGTGAACATGGTTTCTGGGTTATGTTTGACGTAAGTTGGAGTTCAGGATCACTTCTTGATCATTACTAGTTGACGACCGTTCCGTTTGCTCTCTTCTCGCTCTTATTTGCGTATGTTAGCCACCATATCATGCTTAGTCGCTGCTGCAACCTCACCACTTCACCCCTTCCATTCCCTTTAAGCTTTGCTAGTATTGATACCCATGGTAATGGGATTGCTGAGTCCTCGTGGCTCACAAATTACTACAACAACAGTTGCAGGTACAGGTAATGCGATGATCATGATGCGAGAGCGATGCTTGCTTGTTTGGAGTTCTTCTTCTGCGTCTTCTTCGATCAGGGGATAGGTTCCAGGTCGGCAGCCTGGGCTAGCAGGGTGGATGTTGTTGAGTTTCGGTTTGTGTTTCATCCGTAGTCGGATGGTGCTATTATGTATTGTGATGTTGTATTCATGTGGCATTGTATGCCTCTTGTATGTATCCCCATCTATTATGTAACGTTGATGTAATGATATCCACCTTGCAAAAGCGTTTCAATATGCGGTTCTATCCTTGGTGGGACCTTCGAGTCTCTTTAGGATAGTATCACATATTGGGCGTGACATAAATATTAGCTCTGATCTGCTAATAATTGAGATGCATTAGCAAGCAAGTTAGTTTTTTATTGTTTTCAAAAGAGCATCGATGGCAAGACACACGAAACAAAAGCTGAAAGCTCATACCATTGTACAATTTCATGTCGCTAGAAAATTATTTGTATAGTACGTCAATTATGTAAACAAATGCTGGAAGCTTGATGGCATTGCCAGAAGACTCTTCAGCATCCGGGTCCATGTGCCATGCACAAAATTATACTCCTTTGTTCCTATTTACAAATTTCAAATGGGCATATTTTAGAGTGTAGATTCACTCATTTTGCTTCGTATGGGTACTCCCTTCGTTTCAAAATATTTGTCTTTCTAGAGATTTCAACAAGTGACTACATACAGAGCAAAATGAGTGAATCTACACTCTAAAATATGTCTATATACATCTGTATGTAGTAGTCCATTTGAATCTCTAAAAATACAAATATTTGAGTAGTCACTCGTTGAAATCTCTAGAAAGACAAATACTTCGGAGTATATTTAAGAACCAAGGGAGTAGTGCACAACCGCATGGGAGACTCAGCCCTGTTGTTGCGCCGCATTAATTGTGAGTAATGAGCAATCAAATCATAAGCCCCACCTTTCCCACTGTGAGTTGCTAGGAAGAAGCAACCATCAATACGCTCTTCTTTGAATCCACTCATACTACTCCATCCGTCACTGTTTATAGAGCCCGCTTCAAAAAAAAATAAAAAATCTCTGGGACCAAGGCGACTAGCGATCGGCCTGAAAAATAGCATTGGTAGTTATAGCACGACGTCTATTACTAGAGGAAATAATGTGTACACACATGCATGCAGTGCTTCCACCCCGAGTACGCACATGCATGCACTTACTCCACTCCGTAGTATACATCGAGAGAAAATTGTGGACTTCATTACGGTTACCATGCCCTAATTAATTGAGCATGAAACCAAACGCGTCTAAAGTCTCTCTGGTGGTGGAAATGCATTGAGAGAAATGCATCATAATGAGGCACGCCATGTAAAATGTGACGGAGGGAGGAGTAGTATGAAGGTGCAAAACCAAGTACGCGTACGGCCAGTCGGTCAACGCACCTCCTCTTGGCATATCACTGACATGTGGGACCGGAGTGTGAGCAAACCGATCTCAATTGATGGCAAGATAGCCAACCCGCCATTCCTTAAGAGAGATGAGGAGCGAGAACACACAGACGGGCTCGCACAGAGGCCAAGATATATTCGAGCATGGTTGATCGATATCATCATTACATGTTCGATGTTTTTAATACTATACTATTGGGCTGCCGTTTTCCGCCCTTCTCCCTAATAAATGTGTACTTTATCAGAGATTAAAAAAACAGACGCTCCACCATGCGGTTCTAGTAGTAGTACTACTCGTACTACTAAACCTTGCACTTAGCTCTTCGCCTCTTCGTGAAGTCGAACAATGATGGTACTCCGCATGTTGGGTACTACAGTGTATGCCTCTGGCAATCTAACACCGAATGAACTGATGATGTCCACCGCCTGGGCGAGGGTAGGTTGCATTAGTCAAAAGGTGTAAGCGAGCTTCACCTTGTCCTACAAGCTTGTCCTCGTTCTGCGAGTTGACGGGACACACCAAAAAGTAGTGCTAGTCCATACTCCCTCCTTTCCGGTTAATATGGCTTAATCTTTTTTGCGGGTAAATGAGAGAGATTTATTCATATATAAGCATTCTTAGGACGATCAGCCAAGACACTGGTCACTAGGAAGTGAGGTACCCCACAAAAAAAGAAGTAGGAAGCGAGGTGTTTCATCAAGCCAACTCTTGGCCACATTCAAAGTGCAGCAAGCACGGTCCGCACAAAGATGCATCCCAAGGTTTGCTGACCTGTTTACATGCTGAAAAAAAAGAGGAAATATTACCGAGCGCTCCTATTTGTAACAGGATATGAGCCAGAATTAAGCGAGAATTGTGATGAGTGTTCCATGCAATCAACTTCCATTATCACATGCGAGAACCCTCGAAGAGAACCAAATGTGTTGAAGATTGCTTTATCACATTTTAAAAATATAATAAGAGGTGCAGACGCTCCTCCATCCGGTTCCTAGTAGTATAGTACATACCTCTATAGACTATAGTAGTAGTACTAGTACTAGTAAACTTTGCGCTTGGCTATTCGCCTCTTTGGGAAGTCGAACAATAATAGTACTAGTATAGTGTATGCTTCTGGCAATCTGACACCGAATTAATTGTTGCACGTTCACCGCCTGAGCGAGGGAGAGCTTGCTTTAGTCAAAAGTTTGTCCTTGTCCTATGAGCCACCGCGCGCAAGCTTCTCCCGTCCTGCAAGCTTCTCCTTGTTCGGCAAGTTGACGGGACACATCAAAGTAATGCTAGTCCACACTGCCTCCTCTCTGGTTAATATGGCTTAATTTCAAACGAGATAAATACATTGTCTGTCACTGTGTATTTGTAAAAATACAATCAGTGGACTTCATAATACGCTCATTGCGCTCAATATATACATTTTCCGGTGTTTATACGGTCACTAGCTCACCCTGGCTGAGTATGTGTGTGCATGCACGTGTAGGTTGAGCACTTGAGCGTGACCGTGTGTGTTCCGTCGTGTGCTCGGACATGCCTGCATTAGGGCGTCGCGCACGTTTTTGCGTCCATGTGTACATGTGACTGTTGCATGCATGCACGAGGTTGTAGTCCCTTACATTCACATGTTCATAAGTCAATGCTTTGTCAAAATGTTGCATGCAAGGTTTAATCATTCGTTGTTCACACATGCATTCCCGACATTAATACATTGGTAAAGACAATTTTCTTGAGGAAAGTGAGCCCATGAATTGAGTACAAAGGGGACCAATAATCCAGGAAAGAGGGAGTACTAGTAGTAAACCGGAAGGAGGGAGTAGGGACTAGTAGTACAGTACTAGTACTACGTAACAACGTGCAGTAACAAAATTCCACTATGCGCATGCTGTCTAGGTGTCATGCTAGAAAATAGAGATAAGTACAAGTGAGACTCTGGAATGGTCATACACGTAGGGGGAGTACGTGTAGGGGCCACTAAGGAGCAGTCAAATCACACAGTAAGTTAGTCGGAAGAAGCAACCATCATTTCACTCTTCAATGACACGTACGCAATATAAAATGGTTGACATGGAGAGAAAAAGAAAACCACTATACATACACTAGCAGGAGCCTAAGCTACAAGCCTTCTTGCTTGGGTTTCTCTCTTCACAAGCATAGAACGACGGTGGCCACATCATTGGTCACAGATCTGGCCTAATCCCACAGCTGGGCGAAGGGAACAATGTTCTGCGTAGACGCGGTCGACATCGGCAAGGGAGAAAACCCACAGTTGGTGCGTCCCAATTGGGGGTCACCGCGTATGGGCCGATGCCGCGTCCCAACCGCCCTTCTAGCTACAGCCCAGCGTCCCAGGTAGTACATCTTCATTTTGGAGCCGGCTTGCTCCATTGCCGCAGCTCCCCACGTAGCTCCATCTCCATGTCGATCTTTCTCTACTTCTACCGGCTTCTACTTGTGATGAGTTTATGTCTCGTGAACTAGTGCCAGTACTATTATTCTAATCACACTTCTTTAGTATCTTTGCCATCAGGGATGCTCAGCTTGATTTTAGTGGAACTGCACAAAAGCATCGTATGATCCGATGGTGCTAGCCGTCTTTCCTTTTACAGGTTCTACCTAGCCAGGAAATTAAATCCTGTTTAGGGTTTAGGGTTTAAGTCACAGTGACCCCACCCGTAGTTTTTCTTTCGTACACGCTCTCACAACTTTAGTATTTAGTTGTGACGTAAATATTGGCTATGATCTGTGAATCATTGAGATGGATCAACATGCATGTTAGTTCTGCTTTGTATTTGATGGAATGTTGTAACGGGGCAACCTTGGAGTAGGAATGAAAATGGAGTGGAAATTTTCCGTTTTTCCGGAGAAAGAATGGAAACGGAGAGAAACCAACGTTTCGTTTCATTGGATCGAGCCATCGAGCAAAACCAACGTTTAAATCACATCTGTCGCGTTCGTGTCTCACCCTCCTACACAGCTCGACCCCACACGGTCGCTCAGCATGCCACTCACCGCAAACCGAGTATACGATAACTTTCCCGCCTGCTTGTTGATGGATCGCGCCATGGAGTACTTGCACTAGTGGAAGAGATTGACGAGTTGGGGGAGGACATCTAGCTGTAGCACGGAATCCCAAGAACTTTTTACATGCATGTTGTGGCCGGCTATTGCGACCTTTGAACGCGGAGCAGTCGCGTGCACCAGGAAGCGGCGCGGGGGACGCTCTCTCGCCGACGCACCGCTTCAATGCCGGTGCTAGTGTGAGGTCGCGTCTACTCTGGCCGGGCATGAATGCGGCACTGACCATTTCAGGCGGGAAGCATGCGCGGGTGATGAAGAGGGTTCGGGTTGGTCAGGAGCGGGCGTGGCAACGGTCCAGACGCCTGCAAACAAGAGATGTTGTATGTTAATATTGCTGCATATATAATTAACAACATAAATAATGTGCTAGTTGGACAAATATGATTGGAGATGTAGATGGAAATGGAATTTTACGTAAAGATGGATATGCATGTCTATGTCTATGTGTGCGCGACGACTCTCGCGACCTAGAAGCGGGGGCGTGTTTTTGATCGAGTTTTCTTTCTTGGTACGTTAAAAAATTATCCGCCAATTTTCGTTTCTTTTTTCCGGGAATGCACGTATTCTATTTAAAACCACTACTATGGAGAGATTTGTTTACTCCATTATAACCTCTTGTTTGATAGGTTTCTCGCGTCTCGCTCTCCATATCAAAACAAGATGACAGTTGTCGGATATCGGGTTCCCGCAAAACCCTTAAGGTTTGAACACGGGGGTGCGCATGAAGATCTCCCCCTACCGAAACATGCCCTCAGCCTCGCCGCGATCTCTAAGCTAGCATGATGAACAACACAAGAGACACAAGATTTATACAGGTTTGGGCCACGGTTGTGGTGTAATACCCTACTCCTATGTGTGGTGTGGTGGATTGCCTCTTGGCTGATGATGAACAGTACAAGGGGACAATAGCCTCGCGAGGCGAGGTGTTCTTGTGCTTGGTGATGTGTAGATGAACTGAGTTTGGATCCCCTTCTACTGTGGTGGCTATCCCTATTTATAGAGGCCCTGGTCCTCTCCCCAAATATTGAGCGGGAAGGGATCCAGCAACAACCATTTTGAAAGGGGACAGATAGTACAAGCTATCCTGACTAAAGGTGGTCTTCGCTTGTAAAAAGCGCTGGTGGTGACGCCGTCTTGGGCTCCATGATGACCTCTGTCCTGCCGTCTTGCTGGCCTTGGTCTTGTTGCACCGATATGGAAACCTTTGCGTGATGCCTCGGTACTCCGCGCCTGCGCTTGCACCCTTAGCACCAAAGGGGAAACGAGGACACTGCGCGTGCTGGCGCCTGCCTGGCTCCCGCCTGGCCTTGGTTGTCATGGCTTGCGTCACGGGGACCTCGCGAGGTACCCCTTGCCTTGATCTCTCCGCGTCCCTCGCGAGCTTGCCTGGTGAGGCTGCTCCTGAGGAGGCCTTGCGTCATCCGCCCCACGAGGCTTTGGCCCCTCGCGAGGGTCTTGAGTGTTGGTTGGTGAAGACGGGCCACACTGGGCCGCTGGTGGAGCCACGCCGCAGGCTACAGGTAGGCAAGTTCGGGGACTCCCGTTCCCAGAATGCAGACAGTAGCCCCCGGGCCCAAGGCGCGCTCAGACTTGGCCTAGCGGCAAAGCCAAAGGGCATGTGTGGAGCGCCGCGGGCCCCAACAGCCTGCAGCCTTGGTCGACGCATGGCGACTAATTGGACGTGGGCGTCTCCGCTTCCCCACGCTACCTCGGCAACTGCCCGACTTGACGAGTCCGTGCTGCATGCAAAAAGGGTCATCATTACCTGCGATCTTGGAGGTTGACGGTTGGCCTCCCTTGGTCTATGAATAAGGAGGGGCGATAGCCCTCGTCGCCCATCTCTTTTTGCTCTGCCTGCTTCTTCCCTGCTCTTCCTTTAGCCTTGACGCCAATGGCACCGATTCACAGATTCTCGGCCGAATATAAGGGGAAGGCTCCCCGGGATGGACCTGATCTGCTCCCGCTGAAGAAGAGGCCGGTCCACCGCCGTGGTGAGGTAATGGGGCTGGAGATGACGAGGCCTTGGTGCGAGCTGCCACCTCCTAGGTTCCCTCTACCCCGGTACACCCGAGCCGAGGGCTCCGGAGAAAGGGATGGCGAGCGACACCACCCGCACCGCAGGTGAGGTCGGCGAGCCACGGAGACGCGTGGCGTTGCTCCTGGAGTCCACGCCGCGGACTCCTCTCGCGAGCTCGTGCTGCATGCGGTGTTGCCTCCAAGCACCTAGATCCGCTTCCCTTCATTCTTCGCTACCGAGATGCCACCGAGGGGGCCTCTCGAGCTTTGGTTGCAGCGTGCCAACTGTGGCGCTTAGGCGACCAGAGCAGAGGTTGAAGTCGTCTCCCCGGGCAAGATCTTCATGAACCGAGGCTGGGGCGTGGTCGCCCGGGTTTGCTGAACGGGAGGTGCCCTCGTGATCCATTTCGAGTACGACAGCGCTTCCACGCTGTTCTTCAAGGTCTTCGACGCGGAAGGCCACCGCCTGGAGCACTGCCCCAGAGGAGGCAGTTAGGACATCGACGTGGCAGGGACCGGCTGTCGGTGTCAAAACCGACGAATCTCGGGTAGGGGGTCCCGATCTGTGCATCTAAGGCTAATGGTAACAGGAGGCAAGGGACTCCACCACCGCTCTGGCGAGGATATTGTCCGATTTGTATAAAGGAGAAGAAGAAGAATTCCTTCATATTAAACCGCGGGATGGGTTTTCTATGTACAACCCTCCAAGCTGGGTAAGTCGTCACTCTTTCCCCCGCCTCATTTGTTCTGGCGTCCTTTGCCAAGATTATTTACCTCAATATTTCCGAGCAGGAACTGAGGAGGGCTGTAGAAGGGTTCAACAGCCCCTCCCGCAGCCAGAGGACCCTGGAAGGGTCTTCGATGGCGGACTTGAAGAAGATCCGGATATCACTTGGAGCTTGTCAATAGGACATTTTATCAGGCGAGCTACGATGGCGCCTCAGTGGGTATTATCGCCGACTATCCCGAACTGCTACCTGCATCGCGTGTAAGCAAAGCCAAAAAAACCATCCTCTGAAGAGGACTCCTTTCTGATGCCATGCCTTATACCTGAAGTGTCGTATTTTTGTAGAGACGACAGTCGGAGCGCGGCGCAGAGCCCGTGGGGGTTCGTCGGCAAAGGGCGTCCGGATCGGGCAGGCTTAAGAGGAAGGCGGTTAGGGCCGAAACACCGCTACAGAGGTATGGTAAAAACCTGCTCTGTGGTTATTGTGTTTGAAATGTGACAGCACCCTTTGTATCCTGGTAGAAAGAGGAGTAGCCGGACTATGTCCGGAGATCCAGCCAATCACGCTTCCACGAGCCGGATTCCAGGACCGGCTTCGAGAGAGGAAGCGGACGCGGGGCCGATGCCGGGTTGTCCTCCGACAGAGGATGCGGATATGCTCGCCGCCACGAATTCCAAAGTAGAGAGTGCCATGAATCACCGGCGCCGACGGGCCGTACTTCGCAACAACATCTTTTTCGAAGAGGCATTTAATGCTTTCAATTAGGGAGACGCATACATCTGAGCTGCTCAAGGCGGGCTTGCCCGGGCGACAAACTAGTATGCCAAAGATATACGGGTAAGAAAATTTAATAAGCATGTATAGCAGTAGCCCCTGAGACTTGAAATGGTTGGAACAACTGTTTGAAGGATCAATTTATGCACAGGTCCTTGTAGATAAGAATGCCCAATTGTATCGAGAGCCGGAAGAGTGCAAGACCCGGCTGAGGGCCACGGTTGCCAAGTTAGAGGAATCACAAAAGGCCTCATCTGGTAACATTTGTCTCAATTGTACGGAAATGTACCAGTTAGTAAGTGGCTTGTATGATAAGTCTAAAAGAAAATTCTGCAAACAATCCCGAGGTGAATCCGGAGGTCATAAGAGATAACGAGTCACATCTCCAAAGGCAGCTAAAAGCTGGCGAGCCTGTTCTTACTCAAGTTAGGCAGGAGAAGAACAATCTTCAATATGCCAATGTCCGGCTGGGCGTTGAATTAAGAGATGTTTGCGCTCAGCTAGAGGACTCCGTAAAGGAGAACAGAAGGCTTCGTCGCGGTATTTATGGTGAGTGCCTAGACATACTGTAGTACAGCTCGGAGAGGAAGCATATTGAAAAAGTTTATGTCTGTAGGTATGTTGACGGGCCGCCCTGAAGAGGATATGCCCGCGTCCACAGGTGATATGCTGCAAGACCTCTCACAGCTGGACGAGCGAGCTCGGCAGGTGATGCAGGGTATTGCCCAGGCCTTGTGGCCATCCACCTCCCTGCCAAAAGGCATGGGGGAGCTCGTGGATGTGCTTCAAGGAGCACGGTGGCGCTTCCGATTGTGGAAGATGTCAGCCTGCCGACAAGGTGCAAGAGAAGCATGGGCCATGGTGAAGATGCGCTACACCAAGCTTGACCCGAACCATATGGCCGAAGTCGGACCGGAAGGGCCAGATGGGCAAGAACTTCTCGTTAGTCTGGTGTATGACCAGGTAGCATTAGCCGCAAAGTATTCCCAACAGGATTGCAAGCTCGATAGCCTGCTGGACGGTATAGAGGAAGAATATAGTCAGTCCAAGTGACTATGTAATTCAATGGACATATGTAGTCCCTAGCCGGATTAAAAGTCATTTGTCATGGCGGACCTTTTCGCTTCAGCCCCTAGATCCGATAGTCTGGGGTGTATCCGAATACCCACTCAGTTATGTAGAACCGGGGTATGCGTGGAAACCAGGCGTAGGGGTCATAAGTGCTTGAACAAACAAGTACCCAACTAGCTATGTTATATTACAAGGATAGTATGAAACATCTTCCAGGGAGAATAGTTCCGTTAGGGGTTCCTTTCCCTGGGTACGCATGCATCGATGTACATGTCCGGACTGCGAACAGAGGCGCATGATACAAAACTTCTGGGGATTCTTGTTGTAATAAACGAAAGGAACATATTTTTTTCACCTACCGAATATTCCCTTAAGAACGCTAGCTTTCGGCTTCACCCAGTCTGAGATACACATCCGGCTGAACCGGAAGTAACAATCACAGAGGTGCTCCCCTTATGCCCTAGCCGAATTAACGGGAACGTAGGGCATAAACACAAGAGCCAGGCAACCCAGCATGGCCACATCTTAAGTCGTATCAATGCATATAATGGTGAAGAAAAGGCACATATGGAAAAAGAACGCATATGTGATAGGCAAAAAGGAATTAAAGTGATTATATTTAGCTTCCGTATAGGAAGCCCCCAGGTATGGCTTACACACATAGTGCGGCCGGAGTTATCCGAGCATCCGCACTGTATTGAGTACTTTGTGTGAAAAAGGAAAAAGGTCGAGAAAGGAAAGAGGAGGGAACATAATTAAAAAGGAGGGGGTAAGGAGACGAACACTGAGTTCGGCACTAGGCGTAGAATCTCCGGAGTCTGGCCGCGTTCCATGGGTTCGGCTCGAGTTTGTTATCGGATGCATTACATAGGCGGTACGCTCCTCCTGTGAGAACTTTATCAATACTGAAGGGAGCCTCCCACTTAGGTTTGAGCTTATCCTTCTTCTTCTCCGGTAGGCGTAGAACGAGTTCGCCAATATTATAAGTTTTGGCCCGCACTTCTCTGCTTTGGTAACATCGAGCCTGCTGCTGATAGAATGCGGAACGGGCTTTTGCGACGTCGCGCTCCTCCTCCAGGGCATCTAAGTTGTCATGCCGATCCAACTCGGCTTCCTTCTCTTCGTACATGTGCACGCGAGGCGAATCATGTATTATGTCACAGGGTAGTACTGCTTCTGCGCCGTACACCATAAAAAATGGTGTATATCCGGTGGTGCGATTCGGCGTGGTCCGCAGCCCCAAGAGTACGGAGTCGAGCTCCTCAACCCAGTGCGTGTCCGATTCTGTCAAGGATCGCACTAGTCTGGGTTTGCCGCTCATGATGAGACCGTTTGCATGTTCGACCTGGCCGTTTGTTTGGGGATGGTAGACGGAGGTGTAATCGAGTTGCCGCACCAAGTTTTCACTTCATCGGCTGTGAAGTTTGAGCCATTATCAGTGATGATGCTATGGAGGACGCTGTATCGGTGTAGAACCCTGGATATGAAGTCTATCACTGGTCCGGATTTAGCCGTTTTGACTGGTTTAGCTTCTATCCATTTGGTGAACTTGTCCACCATGACCAATAAGTATTTTTTTCTTATGGCTTCCCCTTTAAGGGGTCCGACCATATCCAGCCCCCAGACTGCAAAGGGCCAAGTGATAGCGATTGTTTGGAGAGTGATAGGGGGCATGTGGTTCTGATTGGCAAAGAGCTGGCAACCGACACAGTGTTGGACAAGGTCTTGTGCGTCCGCTTAGGCTGTTGGCCAATAAAAGCCTGTGCGGAAGGCCTTGCTGACAAGTGTCCGAGCCGCAGCGTGGTGTCCACCGAGTCTGACATGGATTTCCGCCAAGAGCTGCCACCCTTCCTCTTCCGAGATGCATCTTTGGAGCACTCCGGTCGCACTTTTCTTATAGAGTTCCCCCTCATGAACCTTGTAGGCTTTGGAACGCCGCACGATGGAACGTGCTTCATTTTGGTCCTAGGGGAGCTCCTGCCTATTTAGGTAGGCCAAGAAAGGCTCAGTCCACGAGGCGATTACAACCATGATTTCGTGGGCCGAAGGTGTTATTTCGGTGGCGGAGCCTCCGATTACGTCTGATGGTTCGGAATCTGGGGGTATATTTGGATCCGTGCTACTGTTGCCGGACTCCCCTTCCCATACCACGGATGGCTTGAACAGCCTTTCCAGGAATATGTTAGGTGGGACAGGGTCGCGTTTAGCGCCGATGCGGGCGAGGATATCCGCCGATTGATTGTTTTCTCGAGCCACATGGTGGAATTCGAGCCCCTCAAACCGAGCTGGCATTTTGAGGACGACATTACGGTAGACCGCCATTTTCGGATCGTTGGCATCAAAGTCTCCGTTTATTTGTGATATTGCGAGGTTTGAATCCCCGCACATCTCCAGGCATTGAATGCCCATAGAGACTGTCATCCAAAGACCGTGCAACAGAGCCTCGTATTCGGGTGCGTTGTTGGAGTCTGTGTATAATATTTGGAGTACGCATTGGACCGTGTCTCTGGTGGGAGACGTCAGGACTACACCTGCTCCCAATCCGGCCAACATTTTAGAGCCGTCGAAGTGCATGATCCAGTTAGTGTACGCGTCGTACTCTTTAGGGAGTTCGGCTTCTGTCCATTCGGCGACAAAGTTAGCCAGTACTTGCGACTTGATGGCCTGCCGTGGTTTGTATGTTATGTCAAACGGAAGGAGCTCGATGGCCCATTTAGCAGTCCGGCCCGTAGCATTACAGTTATTTATTATGTCGTTGAGTGGTACTTCGGAGGCCACCGTAATCGAACACTCTTGAAAGTAGTGTCGTAGCTTCCGGGATGCCATGAAGACCACGTATGCTATCTTTTGATAGTGTGGGTATCGGGATTTGCATGGGGTGAGGACCGTGGATACGTAATATACCGGCTTCTGGAGCAGGAATTTGTATCCGCCAGCCTCTCGTTCGACGGCGAGCACTGCGCTTACAACTTGATGTGTTGCAGCTATGTACAATAGCATAGGTTCGCCAGTATTTGGCATTGTTAGGACTGGATTACTGGCCAATAAGGTCTTTATTTCGTCCAGTTCGGCCGCGGCTGCATCCGTCCACATGAAGTGTTCGGTGCGTCGAAGAAGGCAGTAAAGAGGTAATGCCTTTTCTCCTAACCGGGAGATAAAGCGGCTTAAGGCAGCCACACATCCAGCTAGTTTCTGGATATGCTTGAGGTATGTTGGGATAGCCAACTGCGATAGAGCTCGGATTTTAGCCGGATCCGCTTCAATTCCTATTGGAAACAATGAAGCCGAGTAACTTCCCAGAGGGCACGCCGAAAACACATTTTTCCAGGTTTAGCTTGATGTCGTATGTTCGGAGGTTATCAAACGTAAGCCTCAAGTCGTCTATTAGGGTTTTATGACCACGTCGTCCACATATGCCTCAACTGTCTTGCCGATTTGCTTTTCCAGGCATGTTTGAATCATGCGTTGATAGGTTGCTCCGGCATTTTTAAGCCCGAAAGGCATACTGTTGAAGCAGAAAGGACCATACGGTGTTATGAAAGCCGTTGCAGCTTGGTCGGACTCTGCCATCTTTATTTGATGGTATCCAGAGTATGCGTCGAGAAAACACAGTGAGTCGTGTCCTGCAGTGGCGTCGATGATTTGGTCGATCCGAGGGAGGGGGAAGGGATCCTTGGGGCAAGCCTTGTTGAGGTCTTTGAAGTCGAGGCATAGGCGCCAGGATTTGTCCTTCTTTGGTACCATTACCAGATTTTCCAGTCAATCCGGATGCTTGATATCTCTGATGAATCCGGCCTCGAGTAACTTGGCTTGCTCTTTCCCCATGGCATGCCGTTTGGGCTCTGAGAAGCGCCTATGAGTTTGTTTGACAGGCTTGTATCCTTTCAGTATATTGAGGCTGTGTTCGGCCAGTCTGCATGGGATGCCCGGCATGTTAGAAGGGTGCCGGGCGAAAATGTCCCAATTCTCGCATAGGAATTTTCGTAGTGCGGCGTCCATTGTGGGGCTCAACTGTGTCCGGATGGAAGTTGTCTTCGTGGGACCCGTTGGATGCACCTGGAATTTGACTATCTCATCTGCGGGTTTAAATGAGGTGGACTTGGGTCGCTTGTCGAGTATCACATCGTCCCTGTCTATGGTGGCATGCAGCATTGTTAGTTCTTCGGCTTCTAGAGCTTCGGATAATGCTTCCAGGGCTAGTGCTGCGGTTTTGTTTTCGGCGCGAAATGCGACATCTGGATCGCTGGCTAGAGTGATTATTCCATTGGGTCCGGGCATTTTAAGCTTCATGTACCCATAATGGGGTATAGCTTGAAAGCTTGTGAATGCGTCCCGCCCTAAAAGGACATGGTATCCGCTGCTGAAAGGAGCCACTTGGAATGTGATTTCTTCGGACCTGTAATTCTCCGGAGTGCCGAATACCACATCGATTATGATTTTTCCCGCACACCGTGCTTCTCGACTAGGGATGATTCCCCTAAAGGTTGTGCCGCTTTGCTCAATGCGGCTTTTATCAATTTCCATCTTGTTGAGTGTTTCTTCGTAGATCAAGTTTAATCTGCTTCCGACGTCCATGAGTACTTTAGTGAGCTGAAAGCCGTCCATGATTGGGCTAAGGACCAAAGCGACTGGTGCCCGGACTGTCTGGAATTGAGGCTCATCACTGGCACTGAAAGTTATAGCAGTGTCGTTCCACGGATTTATCTTTACCACGTGGTAGATTTCAGCGAAACTTCGATGACCTCGCTTGCGCCTATTGTTTGAGGCGAAAGTCTCGAAGACTGTTAGTACCGTATTGTTTTCTTTGGCGAGGTGTTTTTCTGCTTTATGGCTTACAAGAAGATCCTCGCCACTTTTTGCTACCTGCCGGAGTATCCAACATGCTCTATGGCTATGTGTTGGTGTAGTGTCCGGCGTGCTGTGGAGTTTACATGGCCCATTGAGCCATTCTTCCAATACGGTTCCACGCCTTGGGGTGGGCTTTGGCTTCTTGGGGATTGGATCGACTGACTTACGACAGTTCGCCCGTTTAGCTCGGACAAAGGTTTTGGTGAGAGCCAGACTATCCCAAAATTTTGTTTGGGTTTTCCAGGCGCTTTCCATCGCACAATACTTCTGTACTATGGCTGCTAAGTCAGCAAAGTGCACTATATCATGACGACTTATAGCATTAAGGATCCCTTTGTTCGTGCAATTTTTGCAGAAAAGTGAGATTGCGTCTTCCTCACGACAATCCGTGACCTTGTTTAGCACAAGGAGGAATCTGGCCCAGTAGTAATGTACTGTCTCTTGGGGCTCTTGTCTGTCATGGGAGAGTCGGTTTAAGTCCGGGTGGGTGGGTGTAGCTGAATCTGGATTCAGATCCGAAATAACGCCCAACGGCAGTGGAGTTACGAAAAAGGGTTTCCCCCCGCTTTATATTATAAAGCACAACCACAACCACAACAACGAGCATCCGATACAAACACACGCCACACTGACCGAAGGCAAGATACATGAATGCCGGGCACCGACACGCAACCTCAACGACACAAAGCATCTAAAAGATAAGTGAGAGTGTGTTATATCGACTAGAGGGGGGGTGAATAGGCGATTTTTACGAATTCTTCACTGAGGAATTTGCCGGTGAGGAAATTCCTTAGTGAAGAACTACTTGCAGCGGAATAAGTACTCAGAAGTAAGCATGACAGAATACACACATAGTCATCATGATGAAATGAAGACAAACACAGAGTACAGAAAGCGTAAACACAGGATAACACAAGATGAAGACAAACAGAGTGAAGAAATTGAACTGAGGAAATTGAGAAAGTCTTCAGTCGAAGTCTTCAAACACAGATATGAACAATCACTCAACACAGTAATGAAGAATTAAAAGAGTTGAGTAAATAGAACCAGTAAGGTTGGTGAAGACAATGATTTGGTAGACCAGTTCCAACTGCTGTCTCAGTTGTACGTCTGGTTGGAGCGGGTGAGTATTTAAAATCGAGGACACACAGTCCTGGACACCCAGTCGCTGAGCACGCAGCTCAGGACACCAAGTCCTCACCGTATTATCCTTGAACTAAGGTCACACAGACCTCGTCCAATCACTCGTGGTAAGTCTTCAGGCGACTTCCAAACCTTCACAGACTTCGGTTACTCGGTGATCCACAATACCTCTTGGATGCTCTAGACCATGACGCCTAACCATCTGGAAGAAGCACAATCTTCAAAGGTAACAAGCGTCGGATCCATGCAGGATCAATCTCTTCAGTGATGCTCAATCACTTTGGGTTTGTAGGTGTTTGGGTTTGGGTTTTCCTCACTCGATGATTTTCGCTCAAAGTCCTCGGAGGATGGGTTGCTCTCAAATGACAAGTGTTAGTTTCTCTCGGAGCAGCCAACTAGCTAGTGGTTGTAGGGGGCGTCTATTTATAGCCTAGGGAGCAGCCCGACATGATAAGACATAAACGCCCTTCGATGATATGACCGTTAGGTGGATAATATATTTTGGGACAGCTGGCACGCTGCACAGCAACGGTCGGAATTTTGACTCTCAAATTCCTCAGGGCTATCATGTTCCTCACTATGTAGGCAATCCGCACTAGCAAATTACTAACTCCTCAGTCAGAACAAATTCCTCAGCGACCAGAAGAACTTCGTCTCTGTCACTGAAGAAATTGACTGAACTGTATGAGATTTCCAATGGCTTCACTCGAAGGGATTGGTAGGTGTAGGATTTTGAGTTGAGCATCACATGGAAATTTTTCCTTAGTATTTCCTCGACCCCCTTTAACAGTACGGTGTTTCCTATGACTCAAGAAGGAGAAAAACAAAACTATGAAAACGAAAGTATTCAAGCTTCATATTCCTTACATGAATATCCAGTCTTCATGGACACACCAATTTCTTCACTTTCAAAGTCTTCATGAAAGTCTTCAGGAATACCAAAATCTTCAGTCGAAGATATTCATTTTTAGGGGTCGACTTTCTCTGTAAATATCAAACTCCTCATAGACTTATAGACCTATGTACACTCATAAACACATTAGTCCCTTAACCGATAAGTCTTCAGTACACCAAAATCACTAAGGGGCACTAGATGCACTTACAATAAGCAAAAAAAGATCCGCTAAGAGTCGACCGAGACCACCACCAAGGAGCAATCGTCCAGGAGGATGCGCGCCGGACACGCCGGACCGATGACTCCAAGACGGTGCCTCTAGGAAGGGCACGACGAAGAACGCCGGCACCGTCTGATCCGAAGATCAAGTTTTCACCCGGAGTAAGATGGAGGGAGAAGAAGCACCACGAGGGAGCCTGCAAGGAGGAACACGACGTCCACGGATGCCGTCACCGTCGACCAGAACGAGACTGGGTAGGTGATGAACCCCGGTGCTTCAGCTCCCCCACCGCCACCTCGATCCACCAACGCCCACAACCATGCCGTCCGAGCGGCCATGGTTGCCTGCCCGCATTCGAGTCGTGCGATCCGCCCACGACCAATGCGACTCCCACCGCCAGGGCCGCCGCCCCGCCATGAGACCTCCCTGAGGCCCCCAAAGGCCATGCCTTTGTGAAGATCCACAACCCCGACCACCTCCAGAACCGCCGCCGGCCAAGCTGCCTCGAGAAGGGCCGCGACCACATCGATCGGGGGAAGGGGAAGGCGGAGAAGTGGCACAAGGCCATGACCGACACCCGTGTCGGCTCCAACTTCCCCCCGAAACCGAGTTTCGCCCCCACTTCGAAGGCCCGGAGCATCAGGAGGCATCAGCCATCGCCAGAAGCCAGAGACGGAGGGTTGCAGAGCCGTCGCCGTTGCCGCCTGAAGACGCCACCAGGGGATCCACCCGAGCCGAGCGCCACCACCTAGCCGCGAGGGCCCGACTAGGTGGGAGCAACCCACCACCTCCGCTGCCGCGCCGGCCCCCCACCAGAGCACCACGGCAAGAGGACCGCCCGTGACCCGGTCAACCGCGACCCGTGGAGCTAGAGGCGATGCCGAAGCACTGCCGGGAGCACCGTCGCCGACTGCACCATCGTCCCATACCACCACCATGCCGCCCGCCGCACGTCCAACGCCACCATCGCCGGCCTGCTCCGGGGTGCCGCCGTGCCCTGCACCGAGCGCCGCAACCAGCTACGAGATCTGGCCCGCGCCATACCCCACAAGCAGGGGCCGAAGGAGCCCCGCCGCCACGGCCGCGCCCCTTGGCGGCGACGAGGGAGGAGGAGGGAGGAGGAGGGGGGTGCGGTGGCGGGGATCTGGAGCCCTCCCCGGCGCCTCGCGGGTGGCGGCGGGGGAGGGAGGGAGCGCTGATCTGGATCCTGATCACCAGGTGTTCGTGTCCTGTTGGGATTCTCCTGTAGGTATCTGGGGCAGAGGAGTTTCCGGGCTTGATAGCTCGGGATCCAGAGTGTTGCCCGATTTTTCCGGCCCCATACCCGATTCTAAATCCGGGGTCTGGATCATGTTTTCCCGCGAGCGGGTATACGGCTCAGAGAGCTCGGTAATCTGGGTATAATTCCTCCTCAAAATAGAGGGATAATCCGTATGCGGCTCCTCCACTACCGCTATCTCATGGGTGACCCGTGGGGATTTAATATCCCTCTGGTCGGGTTTAAGCCCGACCCGATCATAGTCTGTAGCCACTCCCAGAGCGGCGATGCGATCCAAGATCTCATTGAAGGAAGAGAGCTCTATTGGATTCATCTGTTTGGCGAGTTCCGAATTGATGTGGAGGCTGTTTTTGATGACTTGAGAGGTCATCGTTGGCACGGAAGCCGATCGGGTGGCCATGACAAAGCCGCCTAATCGGAGAGTCTGGCCTACCGCCAACGCTCCCCCAGAGGTGATGTTGTCCTTGACAACGAGGCGGGCCATCAAGCCTCACAACAACGGCACAGTGGAACTCTCAATGAAAGCCCAATGTCGGTGTCAAAACCGGCGAATCTCGGGTAGGGGGTCCCGATCTGTGCGTCTAAGGCTAATGGTAACGGAAGGCAAGGGACACGATGTTTTACCCAGGTTCGGGCCCTCTCGACGGAGGTAAAACCCTACTTCCTGCTTGATTGATATTGATGATATGAGTAGTACAAGAGTTGATCTACCACGAGATCGTAGAGGCTAAACCCTAGAAGCTTGCCTATGATGATTATGATTGTGATCGTCCCTCTAAGGACTAAACCCTCCGGTTTATATAGACACCGGAGAGGGCTAGGGTTTACATGGAGTCGGTTACAAAGAAGGAAATACAATATCCAGATCGCCAAGCTTGTCTTCCATGCAAAGGAGAGTCCCATCCGGACACGGGACGGAGTCTTGAGTCTTGTATGTGCACGGTCCCACAGTCCGACTAAGGCATATAGTCCGGCTGTGCGGATACCCCCTAATCCAGGACTCCCTCACCGGCCCCGCAGATCGCTCCCCCAATGGCTCCTCCGACAGCAGCAGCGATGCTTGGGAGTCCAGCGACTCTCCCGAGCTCTTCGTGACTCCGGAGACGAGCGACAACAGCTATGTGCCCCCGAGCTCGCGCCGTGCTTGAGGCAGTGCGGCAGCATCAGGCCGTCGCCGCGGATGATTTGGACGGGGTTCACGCCGGCCTCGCGTGGCCCACTGTTGATGATGGCGTTAGCTACGGAGGCACGTGTAGATAGGGATCCTCAAAGTTCTTTTCCTTTTGTTCCCTGCGAGGAATCAAGAAGCACCCTGAGGGGGCGTGTAAAGGGTATGTGATGTCTTTTGTTTATGTTATCCTTATTATGAAATCGTGCGAATGCTTGTCTTGCCCTGGCTTGGTTCCCCCTTTATAACCTCATGACGACTTGGTGCTCTACGCTGACAGGTGCCGGTCCGCATGCAGGCCGCAACCGTCGCTGGTATGCCAGGTCGCGATGCCGTGGTCAAGGCCAGGAGGTGAGCGGCCCGAGGTCCAGTAAGAGCCCCTGAGGCGCGATGCTCAGGAGGTCCCCTTTAGCGTGCAAGCAGCCACCGAGAGGTGAGAAAGGAAGGCAACGTTGCCGTCACAGAGCCGCAGCAAGTGAGAATTTTGCGCTATAACAATTAGTTGTTCCAGGCGCAAGACTTATCTCGGTAATATGGAGTCATTCCCTTGCATTGCGCCAGACTTGTGCGTCGGCGACCGTGGCGCAACTAGTTAGGTCCTCGCGAGCTTCCCCCTTCTTCCCTGTACTCTCCTTCATGCTCTACGTCCTCAGGTCCCGGCCCTCGAGCAAGCTCAGCCGCCGCTAGTATGCCAGGTCACGATTCCATGGTCAAGGCCAGGGGGTGAGGGCTGGAGAGCCAGTAAGAGCTCCTGAGTCGTGATGCTCAGGAGCCCTCCTTTTAACCTGCAAGCAGATCGCGTGGGAAAGAGAGAGGGAGCTCGTGGTGCCGCCCGCTATAGACCTTAGGAGGTTCCTGTAAACCAGCACGAGAAAAGCACGGGTTGCCATTATGATTGTCGGCTGGCCATTGGTTGCTCCGAGAGAGGGGTGAGGGCACTGAGGGTCTGGTGAGGTGACACGTGCGGGACTACCGCGGGCCAGAGCTCGACCAGTCAGATTTGTTGGTGTTGCAGGGAGGGACCCGTGCGCATGCACCGTGCCAGCGCAAGCGGCTCCCGTGGTAGACGCCAATCAAGCAGGCGATAATCACATGCAGGTTAGGTACGAAAGGCAAATCGGCTTAGGTAAATGCGAGATGGATACATGCCACTAGGTCGGACCCAAGCGGCTTGGAGATGATGTAGCCTGAGGGGCGCCCCCAACAAGGTAAGATAAAGACATAAGAAAATGGGATACATGCCACAGGGCCGGACCCACGCGGCCTGGGAATGATGCAGCCCTAAGGGTGCTCCCAGCTGAAATGAACTTGGAAGATGTCACCTGGTTCCATTGTAGAGGGGTGTTGGAGTAGCTGAAGATGCGCGGTGAAGAGGCCGACCCTCACAAACCGCCGGGGCCCTGAGCCTCGGGAGGCTCTGGGGGTCCGGGTGGCTCCTTGAGGACCGCCTCCATCTCTACTAGGACCGCGTGGTGCCTGGCCTCCTGAGCTGCTAGAATGCTCCGCAGGTGACATTGGTAGGTGGCAGCCGTGTTCGGCAGGCCGAAAGGCATGCGAACATAGCTGTGCGGCGGACCCTCGCAGCATCCCACGGGCGAAGGCCAGAGGCGCTCCTGAGATGCGGCTCGGTTGAGCCCTGGGACATCGATGCAGACGCGCGGCCCAGCATCCTCGCCTGGATGGGGGGCCACGCCAGGCAGGTGACGGTCACCAGGCATGGCTCTCGCTTCTTGAAGCTCCTGAGTGGTCTTGGTGATGAACTCCTGAGCATTGGGCTTCCCACGCCCTATGGCTTCCTGAGGGAAACGTGCCACGAAGCACGCCTCCAAGTGGTGCCTGAGCGCCTCCCTCGTGACGTTGGCAAGGTCTGAGGCCCTCCAGAAGAGAGCCCCCGAGCCCTGCCCGAGGAGGGCGCCCGATGCACCTTCCTATGCGATGGAAGGAGGCGCCCCTTGCATGGGCGCTGATCCTAACGTGGCACCACCTGAGATGCCGACCTCCTGAGGCCTTGCGCAGAGCGGTTGCTTCTTCTTCCTGGGGATGACCCCAGGAGGGTTCTCGCCCTTGCTGTTCGGGTCCTCGATTGATGCAGCTTGGAAGGCACGCTCGAGGGAGCACACCGCATCTCTTTCTTCGCAGGGGACCATGATGATTCCGCCACTTCCTGGCATCTTGAGGATGTTGTAGCCATGGTGGATCACTGCCATGAACTTGGCCAGGGCTGGATACCCGAGGATGGCATTGTACGGCAGGTGATGTGGGCAACGTCGAAGTCAATGAGCTCGGTGCGGTAGTTGTTGCGCTTGCCGAAGGTGACAGGGATGCGAGCCTGCCCTATCGGGGTGGTGGAGCTGTCACTAACTCCTGAGAAAGGCTTGGTCGGCTGGAGCTGATCGTATGGCACTTGAAGGTTGTCGAACATCTCTACGTACATGACGTTAAGCCCTGCGCCGCCATCGATGAGGGTCCTGGTGACTTGCACGTTGCTGATGACTAGGGAATAAAGCATCAGGAGGACGCCATCAGTAGCTGCGCACTTGAGTTGATCTGCTGAGCTGAAGGTGATGGCGCAGTTGGACCACCTGAGTGGGCGCGTGGCCTCAAGCCTAGGGAGGACTGCATTCACCTCGCGAGCGAGCTACTTGAAGGTGCGCTGAGAGGCTAGGGCCTAAGCTCCACCCAAGATGCATGCAATAGCACATGGCTCCTGGAAGCCCCCAGCCCCCTTGTCCTGATGATGGTTGTCATTCCTTCTTGGCGGCGGCGGCAGAGGAGGGAGGCCTACTTTGCCTTGCGGGCGGTCCTCGCGAGGCTGATCCCTCCATGCGCCCTCGCGAGGCTAGTCCTGCCAGTGATCCTCGCGAGGTCGATCATGCCACTCCTGGCAAGGGCCATGGTCGTCCCATCGTCCTCCGCCTCGTCCTCCTCCTCGGTCGTAGCCCCGGCCGTTACGCTCGGGGCGTCGACCGAAGCGTCCTTCTCGAACGGCCCTGAGCTCCTGGCAGTCGCTGGTGTTGTGGGTGTGGAGGTTGTGGTAGGCGCAGAACGGTCGGCTGCCCTTGGACGACTCCGGCTGGTCCCTGCCGTGCTTTTTCTCTGGTTTTGCTGCAAGCACGGCTACTCCCTTGCGCTTCACGCCCTTGGCCTTGGTCTTCTTTTCTTCTGGGTCTGCAGCTGGAAGCTCGAGGAGGGAGAGGCGTCCTTCCTCAGCTCTTGCACACTTGGTCGCTAGGTTGAACAGCTCCAGGGATGTGCACAACTCCTCGTGGATGGAGAGCTCCTCCTTCATCTTGATGTCACGGACGCCATCAGAGAACGCTGAGATGATGGCCTCGCCCGTCATCTTGGGGATCTTGAGGCGAGTGTTGTTGAAGCGCTGGATGTATTTCTGCAGGGTCTCCCCGGGTTGTTGCTTGATGTGACGC
>NC_041387.1:281970925-281992036 GCF_002162155.2 Triticum dicoccoides | reverse complement strand
AGGGCAGTCACGAGTGCCCTGGAAATTGGCGATGAAGCGGCAGCGCATCTCGTCCCAGGAGGAGATCGAGCTGGGAGGCAGGTTCAGGAGCCACGTGCGGGCACCGTCCATGAGTGCCATGGGAAACCAGTTTGCCATGACCTTCTCGTCTCTGTTGGCCGCCTCGATGCTCAGCTCGTAGAGCTGCAAGAACTCCGCGGGGTCGGTGGTGCTGTCATAGCGAGGAGGCAGATCCGACTTGAACTTGCCCAGCCAGGCGACGCTATGCAGCTAGGTGGTGAAGGCACGACAACCTGCTGTGGTCACCGGAGCCCTTTGCTGACGCGGAGCTTGCTCTTGATGGTACCCGCGCACCACCACCAGGGGCAGTACACGGTCTTGTCGCGCTAGTGCAGGGAGCATGGGGGCGCCTTCTTGAGGCCCAGGGATTTCTTGGCAGCTTCTTTCTTGTTGCGCGAGCGGATGCGGTGGGTCACGTCCAGGGGCCACACTCCTTGGAGCCAGGGCGCCGTCTTGGGGCGGAGGTGGTGGAGGCGCTCCCTAAGCCGTGTCGCCAGTTCCTGGCGAAGGGCCAGGCAGCGAGAGGGACGGTGCAGGAGAGCCCCCTGCGGTGCTGATGAGCTCGGTGATGCGAGCGAGCCATTCTTCGTAGAGGTCATCGACGGGGCAGTAATGCAGGAGCTCGCGTGCTAGGAGCAGCGCGGCCTGCACGTCCGTGGGGGCGCGACGAGCATGGGACGACGAACCGGCTGGGGTCAGCGACGGAGTGGTGGTGCGGCCTTCCCGCCGCACCAAGGGGTGCAGCTAATATGCTTGCTGCTCGTTCCCCATCGGGCCGGTGGCGGCGTTGGAGGCAGGCGATGGAGAACGACGAGGGGGCCCGCCGACGGGAGCCGTCTGGGAGACCCGAGCGGCGAGAGCAGCCCGACGCTCGGCGCAGGCTCGGCGGGCGCCTGCCATGGATGCGATGAAGCGATGGGATGCGGATCAGCGGAAAGAAGATTCCGGCGCACCCCTACCTGGCGCGCCAAATGTCAGATATCGGGTTCCGACAAAACCCTTAAGTTTCGAACACTGGGGTGTGCACGAAGATCTCCCCCTATCGAAACACGCCCTCAGCCTCGCCGCGATCTCTAAGCTAGAACAATGAACAACACAAGAGACACAAGATTTATACAGGTTCGGACCACCGTTATGGTGTAATACCCTACTCCTATGTGTGGTGTGGTGGATTTCCTCTTGGTCTGATGATGAACAGTACAAGGGGAGAACAGCCTCGAGAGGAGAGGTGTTCTTGTGCTTGGTGATGTGTAGATGAACTGAGTTCGGGTTCCCCTCTACTGTGGTGGCTAGCAGTATTTATAGAGGCCCTGGTCCTCTCCCCAAATATTGAGCGGGAAGGGATCCAACAACGGCCATTTTGAAACGGGACAGCTAGTACAAGCTATCCTGACTAAAGGTGGTCTTCGCATGTCAAAAGCGCTTGTGGTGACTGTCGGTGTCAAAAACGACGGATCTCGGGTAGGGGGTCCCGATCTGTGCGTCTTAAGCTGATGGTAACAGGAATCAAGGGACACAATGTTTACCCAGGTTCGGGCCCTCTCGATGGAGGAAAACCCTACTTCCTGCTTGATTAATATTGACGATATGAATAGTACAAGAGTAGATCTACCACGAGATCGTAGAGGCTAAACCCTAGAAGCTAGCCTATGGTGATTATGACTGTAATTGTGATCGGCCTTCTAAGGACCAACCTCTCCGGTTTATGTAGACACCAGAGTGGGCTAGGGTTTACATGGAGTCGATTACAAGGAAGGAAATACAATATCCGGATCGCCAAGCTTGTCTTCCACGCAAAGGGGAGTCCCATCTGGACACGGGATGGAGTCTTGAGTCTTGTATCTTCACGCTTCAATAGTCCGGACGATGTATATAGTCCGGCTGTCCAGATACCCCCTAATCCAGGACTCCCTCAGTAGCCCCTGAACCAGGCTTCAATGACGATGAGTCCGGCGCGCAGTCTTGTCTTCAACATTGCAAGCCGGGTTCCTTCTCCGAATACTCCAAAGTAATTATCGAACACGTAGAGCGTGTCCGGATCTGTAAAATGATCTTCACATACCACCGTAGAGAGAATGATATTTCACAAATGCAATCTGCTGACAACTTTTTAGATGACGTGATATGTCATTACGGTCGGGTCATTATTCGAACCGTTTTCCCACAACCAGCCACAACGCACATTGCGAGGCGGTTTCTTCTGCATGTTTTGCCATAGCAGATATTGTGTCCCCTTATCGTGGGATTCTCATCAATACGGGCATGGGTAACCCAACCGCACCGCTAATCACGGCGAGTGGGGAGCGAGCGGGTTCCACTAGGAAAGTGGGGAGGCGCAAAAAGCTTTTACCGTCTCTATAAAGAGATAAGGTCTCTTCCTCTTTACCCACGCCTTCTCCTTCCGCTAGCCCATTCCCCTCTGTTCGAGCCCTAACGCCCAGGCATTCTCCTTTTTCATCGAAGAAAGGTTTTCCAAAGATGTCCGAATTCGGAGCAGGAGGCAGATGGATGGCCTCTACCATCCAGGAGAAGGATATCAAGAGGCTCCGGGAGGCCAGGTATCTGGCCAAGAAGATCGGCCACCGTCTCCCACCGGCGGGACAAATCGTCCCTACTCCGGAGCCTCACGAAAGAGTCGTGTTCGTTCCCCATTTTGTCCGCGGGCTTGGGTTTCCCCTTCACCCATTTGTTCGTGAAGTCATGTATTACTATGGGATTGATTCTCATGATCTTTCCCCCAATTCTTTCCTCAATATCTCGATGTTCATCGTCGTGTGCGAGGCTTTTCTCCGGATTTCGCCTCACTTTGGCCTCTGGTTGAAGATTTTCAATGTGAAGCCCAAGGTGGTGAGTGGGGACCACGTCGAGTGCGGCAGCGCCATGGTGAGCAAGATGCCCAAGGTCTTTTGGCCGACAGGTGCCTTCAACGACTCCGTCAAGGAGTGGCAGCAGCAGTGGTTCTATATCAAAGAACCAATCGGCAAAAAGTGGGCTGTAGCTCCTGAGTTCAGATCCGGAGCCCCATTGCGGCTCACGTCCTGGCCCAAGAAAGGCCCAAACTGGTCCTCGTCCGATGAGCTGTCACTGCTCCAGACGCGCGTTCAGAGTGTGGTCGACAAGGACGTCAAGCTTGTCGACATAGTCCAGGTGATGTTAGTTTGCCTGGTTCTCTCTTGCGAGCGCTGAGCCTGTAATTTGTGGGAGTACGACCCAACCGAGCACCAAATCCTTCGGGAGCTCTATGATTCCTCCCACAAGGATATCTGGAAGGTGCTCTTCAAGTTCGGCAAATCATGGACGGGCTCCGCCGAGGACCGTGGGTACCAATTATCCCATTACGCGAGCCCGGTAAGTTATTGCTATACACTGTCCATCCATGCTTTCGTCGGCATGTCCTGAGGGATACATTCTTATCATGCTTTATCATGTCCCCGGGATGGATTAAAAAGGTGGAGCGGATACATTGTCCGGCCCCGCTGCCGGAGGAACCTGCCGGACCTCTTCTGATGAAGATGCTGGTCCCGGCGCCCTACGAGGCGCCAAAGAAAGAGGCCTCCAAGAAGGTCAAAAAGACCCGGAGTGGCCTCCGTCATCGCGATGCTTCGGATGAAAAATCCGAAGACTCCAGCGACCATCCTTCTTCCAAAGATGAAGAGGAGGAAGAGGAGGAAGACGAGCCTCTTGTAGGAGGTAGGAAGAAAATGACGGCCTCCTTATCCCTCAAGGCCGACCCGTCGAATAGGTGGAAAGGTTCCCTCCTAGAGGCATCCACCACGGCTGCTGACACCAGCCCGGAGTGGGATCCCAGGGCCCAGCCCCTGGAAAAATCATGAGTATACGAAATCCGAACACGCATATGCGTCCGGGGTTGTTTGGGTATAGTAGTTTTAACTATAGCCATATTTCGTACAGCCCGGCGAGGTCTTGCACCGGACAGTCCTCATCGGAGGATTCACTGAGCTCAGATGCCTTGGCGAGCGAGACGCCTCCAAAGGCCCCTTCCCCAAAGTCCAAGCGCGACACTGAGGTGTCGTCTCAACGAGACTCGGACCAGGGGGCATATCTCTGGAGCCGGACACATGGGAGCGATGGCCCCCAAGCGTGTCAACGGCGGGGGCGATCTCAGGTTCAGACCACAGCCGAACATGGTCCTAGAGACTTTTAAGGCTCCAGGATCGGGCGAGCAGCCACCTTTGACGGGGGGAGGCTTGCCTACTCCGCCAGCGACCTCTGTCCAAGCAGAGCTGCTGGGCGGCCTGTCGACAACGTTAAGGAGCGCGTCTATTGTTGATGAACATCGGACCCTCATGGGTGCAGTGATTGAAAAGATTCAGTCCGCCGAGAGCAGGCTGAATGAGTCCTGCCTTGGCCTTATAAAGGACTTTGAGGTATGTTTTCTAAGAAACCTTTGAGGAATTGTCATAATATGAGTAGTAGCCCCTGATACACTGTCCGGTGAAAGAGAGAGCCGGGCAGGGGATCAAACCCTCTGCTGTTGCAGGAGCCTTTGTTAATGACGTATACCCCTTTGTGTAAAAACAGGCGTCCGCAGAGAAGACAGCCGCTCATAATGCGGAAGTGTCCGGACTGAAACAGAGCCTGGAACGGGCCGAGGAGGAACTTGGCCGTGTCAAGAAGCAATTGGAGGACAAGCAAGGTATGTTGAAACATTGTCTTGAATTTGGCACGAATGAGTAATTGTGCCTAGTGAAAAATATTTGTATTGTATGCTCTAGGAGCGAGTGCTGAATATGAGGCACTAAAGAAAGCTGTGGCTAATGCCAACGAGAAGGCTGCCGCCGAACAGGCGCTTTGTGAGAAACATGAGGCCAGGGTCATCGCAGCTGAGTGAGAGCTCCAGTAGGCTATGAAGAAAAGTGAGGGCTTGGAGCAGAGTTTAATAGGGAAAGAATCCAAACTCGCCCAAGCTCTCCAAGCCGCGGAAGATGCTCGGGAAGAAGCCCGAGGTACTATGCGGGACATTCAGGAGGCCCGGAAGGTTGCGGCTGGTAAGGCCTTTTGTATTCATGGCCATTTTTACATGATAGTGGGAAGAACTCTAAGCGACAAGCTGAATTCTTGTTTTTCCAGGGGCGTTTGTGGGTCTGCCTCGCAACATATCAGATGCCGCCCAATTCTACCTGACAGAGGAGAAGAAGTCTGCGGAGAGGGATTTCTGGTCGCAGTATTTGGTGTCGAACTATCCGGTGCCATTTATCGATCAGCTGAAGTAGCTGGTCGAACTACACCAGGTGGCCGAACTAGCCATGAAGGACTTGGTTGTCCGGCTGTGGCCCGCGGAGCCAATTCCGAGCAGTTACTTTGGGCTTGTGAAGCGGATTGTGTGCGCCTGTCCTCGGCTTGAGGCTATGAAGCGATCAGTTTGTATAGAGGGCGCGCGCATGGCGTTTGCCCGTGCTAAAGTGCATTGGGGGAAGCTTGACGCGGAGAAGCTGATGACTGAGGGGCCGCCAGGCGGTAAGGAGCACCGTAAGCCCGAGCTGTATTATGAAGGTGTACTGAAGGGAGCCCACCTTGTGGCGGATAAGTGTACGAAAGACATTATATTTCCCGAGGGCATTCGTGTCGTTCTTTGTAATATGGGATAATGGTAGTTTTAATATTTATTACCTGTTTTTTTTGAACATTTGTTCTTCTTGTGCGGCTGTTTAATGTATGCAATTCCAGAGAGTTGGCCAGTCGTCGGCTTCTGCCCCCACGAAAGAAATACCGGGGTGTTCGGGACATACCTGAACACTCTTTATCCCATGGCTGGGTCCTTTTAAGGAGGTGTTCCTCACCACGAACCAGGCAATCGGACTATAAGGCTTTACCACTCTCACTTAGCCATAGGAATTCGAGTATGGTCGGCGCAGCCCCTAGTGTTCGGAAGGCCGAACTAGGGGCTCCATTGGCGCCTGATCGGAAGGCCGATCCGTCACATTTTGCATTTAGAATGGCATTAGGCGGAATAAATCTTTAAGGATTTTACAACCTCTCGAACAGCTGACCAGCTCTCGCTGTATCATGACAGTCAGTTTTCTGCTTTCTCTACTGAGGTGCTCGTCCGGCAGAACCGGGACACAATCGCAGTAGTTCTCCCAATGCTACCTTAGCCGATGGGGCGGAACGTGAGGTACCAAAACATGGGAGCCGAGCAAACCCAACCAATGACCCAAGACATGATTCAGAGCTGATGCATATAGTGCTATAAGTTTGGGGTGCTGAACGACCGAAAAGGTGGTCGAACTTTATTGCCGTCCTGTGAAGCCCCTGGCATAATCGGGCATAACACGAGGCGTTGATGAGAAACAACGGCCGGTGAGTGTTGTTTAAGTCTACGCATTGCAGTAGGATGATATGTCTATGCATATGAGTACGATTTATGATTATAAAAACAGGTGTTTTTGGCGGAACCTGTGATGGCCGGACTGGAGGGGGCTGTGAGTGGATCTGAAGTGGATCCGGACTGCCTTCTTTGTGGGGGTTCACAAGCATGTTCCTGCCCTTTTGTGTTCGGGCCAATTCCGCGTCGCCAATCCTGTTCTGCGTCAGAGTTAGTTAGTAAAGGAAAATACTTGGAGGCAGCTGAACGTCCTCTTGTGGTTGGTCCGAGGCTTCCTGATCGGACCCTGGTTAACCCAGCCGTTATACCGTAAAGTCGGGCTGTTATATCAAAAAAATTATAGGTATGCACGAATCTCTACTCCGGCAGTTGTATTATTTTCGCTCTAAAGGCGGGGTTCGGCCTTGCCCATGGGTGTGATTATATCATACGGTGTTGGCATAATGGTTTACCACATGGAATCTAGTCAACGTGGTTCATCCCGTTAGCATATGGTAAATTACCGTATGAGGGGGAGGTGCCGAAGAATTATTCTTTGGCGTGGGATTTTTCTGGGTGATCCGAAGACAACCGTTAGAGTGGTGCGCCAATAATACTTGGCCTTTGCATTTGACATCTTTTAGAAGATGTTATTTGTGGTTTCATACCCGCAGGGGCTTTATGTGAGAGGGAGCCCCCGGACTACTAGGTCTAGAGGTACTACAATTGAATTGATGTGGTAGGGGGAGATCGGCCGTACTATTATGATCTAGAGGATCTTTTGACTTTGCCATTGTTGGACACCTCCCCTTATTGTTTCTGGCACACGACCGGCCACTTTGCTCTGAGGACCCGACATTCTCTATTGGTATGCTTTGCCGTCCTTCTGGGAGTACCATGAATTTCACATGGTTGATCGAGTATGTGGCTCGGGCCGGATAGGCTTGAGCTGTTCTTTGTCCGCTAACCGGACTGGGAGTTGCTGGACTTGGCACCAGCTTCCCTGACATGACGTTTATGACCATTGCACCGAGGCTTGAGGATGCCTCTTCATGTATCCTTCGTATTGTCTTGGAGCGTAGTGATGTGTTGACGTTAGGATATGTGCCTTGGGTTCTCCTGCTTAGGTTGAGGTAGCCAGTTGTGCCGTGTGTGCCCTTTGTCGGGGCGGTCGAGTCCGTATTTTTTGGTGGCCAGGACCTTGGTCTACCTGTCCATGAGCAAATCTTGGTCATCTTTAAGCTGCTGTTGCTTCCTTTGCAGGCTCCTTGCCATGGCCATGAGCCGTCGCTTGAAGCGAACTTGATCCACTGGATCTTCAGGCACGCCGAATTCGTCATTGCGGAGGCTTACCTCGTCCTCGGAGGGGGGCGTATAGTTCTCCCTCTCCAAGTATCCCACCGTGGCCAGTCCGGCCTGCTTAAAGGCGGGCTGATTAGGGTTGTATTCCACTTCGACACCATCCGGATTGTTTTCTCCTGGGCCGGTATTGCTATGGCGGGGCTTGGGGTGGCGTCGACGACGCCCATGCTTTGTATTTCTCCCTGAGGGGTTATCCTCCGTTGCCTCATCGCCGTTGGTTTCCTTCGGAGTGTCCACCATATATATATATATATATATATATATATCATAGGAAGAGGTGGCTATCCACCGCCCAGTGAGCGGTGGTTCATGTTCTTCTCCTGCATCATCGTCCGTACCGTCGATGTCTTCGGAGTCGAAGTCAAGCACGTCGGTTAAATAATCGACCGTGGCAATGAAGTGGGTGGTGGGTGGGCAACAAATTCGTTCGTCACCTGCTTCCCACTCGAGCTGGATATAGTTCAGACAAGAGCGTCCTGACAAAGAGAGAGAGACTTTAATGAGTTCAGCATGTCGCCAAAGGGCGATTGCTAGAAGATATCCGCAGCAGTAAACTCCATTGTCGGAGCCCAACCAGGCTCGGCGGGCTCAGGAGCACGCGGATTGGAACCTACAACCGGATACGAGTACGGGGGTCCGGAGTTGCAGGCTTACTTAGAAGTGAGGCATGTGTTCGGCTCTACCGCCGATGAGTGTGCAGCCTGCGGGGCGGGGTCCATCCACTCGTCCTTGAGCCATGCAGTCTGCTCCGGATTTAGGTCTGGCACTACTGCAGGTGTAATATCCTGAGCGTTGTCCGACAGCAGGTCTAAGTCGTGCTCAGCGCGACTGTCCGGTGCTCCTGGCACAGGCCCGAATCCGTCGAAGATCAAGTCTCCATGAATATCTGTCGTGTAGTTCAAGTTTCCGAACCTGATCTGGTGGCCAGGGGCATGGCTGTCGATTTGCTCTAGATAGCCAAGCGAATTAGCCCGCAGTGCGAAGCCGCCGAACATAAAGATCTGTCCGGGGTGAAAACTTTCGCCCTGGACCGTGTTGTAGACGATGATTGAAGGAGCCATCTAGCCCTGCAGTGACGACACAGAGGAACTCTCAATGAAAGCACCAATGTCGGTGTCAAAACCGGTGGATCTCGGGTAGGGGGTACCGATTTGTGCATCTTAAGCTGATGGTAACAAGAAGCAAGGGACACAATGTTTACCCAGGTTCGGGCCCTCTCGATGGAGGTAAAACCCTACTTCCTGCTTGATTAATATTGACGATATGAGTAGTACAAGAGTAGATCTACCACGAGATCGTAGAGTCTAAACCCTAGAAGCTAACCTATGATGATTATGACTGTAATTGTGATCGTCCTTCTAAGGACCAACCTCTCTGGTTTATATAGACACCGGAGTGGGCTAGGGTTTACATGGAGTCGATTACAAGGAAGGAAATACAATATCAGGATCGCCAAGCTTGTCTTCCGCACAAAGGAGAGTCCTATCCGGACATGGGACAAAGTCTTGAGTCTTGTATCTTCGCGCTTCAATAGTCCGGACGATGTATATAGTCCGACTGTCCGGATACCCCCTAATCCAGGACTCCCTCAGTGACACCGTCGTGGGTTCCATGATGACCTCCATCCTGCCCTCTTGCTAGCCTTGGTCTTGTTGCACCAATTTGGAAACCTTTGCCTGATGCCTCGGTACTCCGCGCCTGCGCTTGCCCCCTTAGCACCAAAGGGGAAACGAGGACACTACACGCGCTGGCGCCCGCCTGGCCTTGGTTGTCATGGCTTGCATCACGGGGACCTCGCGAGGTACCCCTTGCCTTGATATCTCCACCTCCCTCGTGAGCCTAACTGGTGAGGCCGCTCCTGAGGAGGCCTTGCATCGCCCGCCCCGCGAGGCTTGGCCCATCGCGAGGGTCTTGAGTGTTGGTTGATGAAGACGGGCCGTACTGGGCCGCTGGTGGAGCCACGCCGCAGGCTGCAGGCAGGCAATTCTGGAGACCCCCGTTCCCAGAATGGTGACAAGAGTGTCCACTCTATCTCTCTCCTCACTGGTGGTCACAGATCCGGCCAAATCCCGTCTGCTGCGGGAGGTGAGGAGGTGCAGCGTTGACGTTGTCGCCGTCGGCGATGGAGGAAGCCGATGCACACTGTCCTCTCGGAGCCGGTGCTGGCACGGATGAAGGTCCTCCGCAATCTTGTTCGCTGCCATCGTGTGGGCAGATCCCGCCCTCTTGCCTAAGCGACATCTCTCCCACCGAGGTATAACTTCTTGTACTGGTCCAACTCCCCAAGTCGCTGCATGCGGGTTTTCTTCTACGTGACTACTCCCCAGCTCCCCATGTATAGTAGCTAGGGTTCGTCGGCTGGTCCAACATCACCTACTATTATAGAGGAAATGCCACTCGAAAAGTTGTCTTGATTTATGCCTCAGTGGAGGTATACATGTTGTTTCGACAAAAAGTACATGGTGGTTGTGTGGTGATTGTCCATATGCTCCTATTGCTGATGCTAATCTAATACTATCACTGGTAAATGAAGAAATGCTTTTTTTTCTCGGGTATCCTGGTTTAGTTCCCATCAAGATAATCATGATCCTTCTGTTTGTTGGTGTACTTTTCATTAATTCTTATTGACAATTGAGATGTCATTGTTAATCTTGTAAAACAAAGTAACAACACTATATCCCTTTTTTATATTTTTGGAAACAACGATGCGAATCTCCATACCCGGGCATGTCTTCGTCAATTTTAGTGGAAATGCACAAAATTGGATGGCCATTGTTGTTCCGCCTCACTGTCCTCTGCCACGTGGTTCTTCCTTCCTCGAGCTTGATTACTGAGAAGAAACAGACCACAGTGAGGATTTGTGGAACTTCATAGGTTCCTCACCCAAACTTGATGCTAAATGGATGATGCATCACCACGATGACCTATCGATGCTCATGGTTGCGCCTCATGGTTGCATTGGCTGGTGAAGCTGATCGATATTCAATGAAAAACAAGATATCTTCCATCAATGCTCTTTGCTTGTAACCCACAAAGATGATATCCTTCATCAGTTCACTTTGGTTGCGTTGGAGATGCAGTCGTCTTTCACATTGGTGCAATTTTATCACATAATTGGTTATGAACCAAATGTTTCCTCGAAGAAGGATCGACATTGGTACTAAGAGCATAAGTTTTGTATTGATTTCTAGGCCTTTTCACAACTTTGTCTCCAGCTCCCCTGTAATTTTATTTGTCCAACTATAAACTTTGATTAAAAAATGGCGTGGACTAAAAACCCGGATGGATGTAGTGGCCCTCCATTTTTATTTACTTCGCATATTAGATTTGACTGAAGTCAAACTTTGTAAAGTTTGACCAAGTTTAGGCCGAACACAAAAAACCATAATTATTAGAGATGGCAAACTATACATACTCTCAAACCTTTCTGATAATTGAAATTAAAATTCTTTATTTGTACACACTCTCACACATTTCCGATAACTTGGCGCATGTGTGGTTGTTCACTTAAGGGAGAGTAGAGTACCACACGTGAAGGACAGGAAGTGCGACCAGGACGCGTGGATCGTTAGTTCATCGGAAGTACTCCTTCCGTTCCTAAATATTTGTCTTTCAAGAGGTTTCAAATGGACTACCACATACGGATGTGTATAGACATATTTTACAGTGTAGATTCACTCATTTTGCTCCATACATAGTCATTTGTTGAAATCTCTAGAAAGACAAATATTTAGGAACAGAGGGAGTAGTAGTTTTTTTCACTGGTACTTTAAATAAAGAGTTTGGTTTCGTACTTACACAATTTAAAACGATTGTCATGGAGAGAATAAGAAAACCACTCCACTATATATTAGTCGTATACACAAGTACTATATGGATGCAGCTTCATCGACTTAGTGTACCTGCCTTTGGGTTTATGATAGGTGGGCCCAAAATGTGGCTGGCCCACCTGTCATACAGCCAAAAGCAGGTGCAGTTAAGGCACCAGAGCTCAGTCCATACTATAGTATATATATAAGCTGGAGCCTCAACGCTTGTTCGCTAGGGTTTGCACTCTCCACACTCTCGCCGCACTATACACACACACACACACACACACACACACACACATATATATATATATATATATATATATATATAGACACACACACACATACATGCTGGAGGCTCAGCGTTCCTTTGCTAGGGTTTGCTATATTCACAGTCTCTCACCCTCTTCACCAGATCTAAACAAGACTGCATTGGGCTCTTCTCCCCCCCCTCATAGCTAGTGAAGGAGGCGTCTGGATCCCATCGCACCGGGAAGGGGAGGAGGTGCAGCGTTCACTCTATCGCTTTCAGCGAGGGAGGCAATCTACTGCTGGCTGTGATGTTCTCTTTCACCCAGCGCCTGTGCGGGAGGGCCACCGACCCCTTCTTCATCACTGCCGTACGTAGTGTGGGCAGATCCAGCCTCCCGCCGCATGCCTTGCCACATCCCGATGAACCTAAGGTACAAGTTTCTTTGAAACCGTCATTGCTCTAGCTGCATGCGAATCTTTTTCGATTCTATAGTCGAATCTACGTCTTGGTTCAAAGAGGAAAGAAGGGTGCGGTGGGGTGGAACATGAATCTAGGACATGGTTCAATGAAGAAAGGAGGGTGGGAAAGTAGTATAGACTGGCTATCCAGCCGCTTTGTTGGTCGAAAAGCGAAAAAGGGGGTAACCCAAAACTGGGGGGTCGGGTAGTTTGTGCAGGACTAGATTTGCCGCCCTCACATAGGAAAAAGGTTCAAAGAGAACAAATATGGGACCAATGCAGATTTGCTGCTTGCCTACATACTTGCATCACCCATTTATACGTGTGGACGCACATGGTGTTGGCATATCCCATGTCCCATACAACTATTTTGCTGTTGTTAATCTAAGAATGCCACCGGAAAATTAAAGCAATGCCACTGTTAAACGTAAATTACATTTTTTAATGAATGTTGTTCTAAGAGAATGTCTCTGTTAATATGAGTCAATGCAACCGTTTTAGAAATGCTACTATCCTACTTTGTTTTCCATCAAGATAAGTTAGATGCTTCTTTTTGTCTACGTTTGTTTCATCCTCCTTTATCGGCAAGTAATTGTTTCCTTTTTTGCCTCTGTTAAAACAGGGGTATCTATTAACTTGTTGCTATTGCAACATTTTGCTTTGCTACGCGAAACACTTATGTTTTAAGAGTGCTTTGTGCAGTTCAACTTGAATGTCACACCGGCGACTTTGCTTAATTTTGTTGGAACAGCACAAAAGGAGATTGAGATTTGTTTCCAGTCTTCGTGGCGAGTTGTTTCAAATCTTGGTCTCATCCACATGATGGTGCAGTGCGCTTTGAGATGTTGTGCTACTGTTTTGGATAAATGTTGAATTGAAGCTATTGAACTGTTGTCTTTTAACATTAAGTGAACAAAAATTGTTCCAACCCAGACATGATGCTTGTTGCTTTCTTACACAAAACTCTGCATCACCCCCTTTATAAGTAGATGGAAGCACATGGTGTTGTTGCGCCCACTCTCCTCTCGAACTGTTTATGATTTTCTTAATCTAATGCTGCTGGTAAAATTAAGCAATTCCACTCATAGAATTAACTACTGAATCTTAGTTCAAAACTGCCACACTTGTTAGGGATTGGCGGAATTACCATATTTGTGGCCACATGTTTCATCCTCCTTTATTTGCCAGTAATTGATTCCTTTTTTGCCTCTGTTAAAATAGGGATATCTATTCAACTTGTTGCTATTGCGACATTTTGCTTCGCTATGCGAAACACTTATGTTTTAGGCGTGTTTTGTGCATTTCAACTTGAATGTCACACCGGCGATTTTGCTTAATTTTGATGGAACTACACAAAAGGAGATCGGATTTTCATATATGTGTTGGGATTTCGTTAAAATCGTCCTCTCGAGCTGTTTCAAATCTTGGTCAAGAAATGTCAGTACCGACTTTCATCCACATGATGGTGCAGTGTGCTTTGAGATGTTGTGCTACTGTTATTGGTACTGTTTTGGATAAATGTTGAATTGAAGCTATTGAACTGCTGTCTTTTACCACTTAAGTGAGCAAAAATTGTTCCAACCCACACATGATGCTTGTTTCTTTGGTACAACAAAACTCTGCATCACCCCCTTTATGAGTAAATGGAAGCACATGTTGTTGTTGCGCCCACTATCCCCTGGAACTGTTTATGCTTTTTGTTAATCTAATGCTGCTGGTAAAATTAAGCAATGACACTCTCAGAATTAATTAACTACATAATCTTAGTTCAAAGGGCCATTTGCATTTCTGTCCCTAACTCGAACCACCTAATCAGATATACCCCTAATTCGAAAGCCTACTCAAAAATGCCCCTCCGCCGTTGTGTGCACTTATAGAAATGCCCTTCCGCTCCATTACCGTCCAGTCAAAGGCCTTTGACCGTCAACGGGACGTTTTCTAGACATTTCTACCCTCCCTCCATCTGTCACTTACACGTGGGACCCACATGAAGAAAAATAAAAAGAAAAAGCTCTCTGTCGTCTCACTTACACGTGGGACTGAAAGGAAAAAAAATACCAATTTCACATGGTGCCAACATGTCATTGTTTTATTGTTTTCTAAAATGGTACTCACTTATTTATTTTAGGGGCGGGCCCACCTCTCATCTACACGATGGAGCTTGAACTCCGGCGAGCACGGGCGCTCCGGGGTTGGCTCGGGACTGCGCGGGAGCACGCTAGGGCGAGCAGTGAACGGTCCTGGAGCAAGGCGGGGTCACAGGGTGGTCCGCAAGGGCACTGGGAGCTTGTAGAGCAGCTGGGAAGCTCACCGGTGATGAGGTCCCGTTGCAACGGCGGAAGGCTCTAGGCACGGGCAAGCTACAGAGGGGGAGGGGACTAAAGAACGTGAGCAAACACATAAGTGGCTCACTTATTTGATGAAGGCATGATCCAGGAGTCTTGGGATTCACCAGAGCGATGACCTTGTCATCCACGGCGGACGGCGGAGCAAGGTGACGCTGACACAGTGCCTCGGGAATGAAGGGCTATGCAGCGAGGGGTCCATAGGGTCTAGAAGCACCAGATGTCGACGAGGCAACCAAGATAGAGCATAGGGAAGGCGTAGCAGAGGAGATCGAGGCGCGACAAAGCATCACTAGAGGGGGAGAAGATGACATCAACCACACTGATTTGAGGCGTTATACTTCAATTATTTCGGTGTGGAAGTCGAGGACGAACAGGTAGATCCCTTGGACAAGGCTACGGGTCGTGGGGTTCCCATTCGCCGCCTGCATGACAAACATCATCGGGGCGGACGGCCATGATTCGCGCAGACCACGTCTTTGTCGCGTGGCAGAGAGAAAAGAGGGTGCGCGGGGGGGGGCATGGACCGGATCGAGGAGGTCATAAGGGGCCGGAGCCGTGCAGCACCTCACCCCGGCGAGGCTGCTGCTAGTTGCATGCGCCCCCGCCGGAGTTGAGAGAGAGACAGGAAATATTTTTTAGGGTGGGTCCTACATGTAGGTGAGGCAGGCAGAGAGAGGAGAGATAGAGCCTTTTCTTTTTATTTTTGTTTGAGTGGGTCCCACACGCAAGTGACACATGGAGGGAGGGTTAGAAATGTCCAGAAAACATCTCGTTGACGGTCAAAGGCCTTTGACCGGATGGTAACGGAGCAGAAGGGCATTTCTATAAGTGCACATAACGGCGGAGGGGCATTTTTGAGCAGGCTTTGGAATTAGGGGTATATCTGATTAGGTGGTTCGAGTTAGGGACACAGATGTAAAAGACCCTAGTTCATAACTGCAACACTTGTTAGGCCGCGTGCTTCATTCTCCTTTATTGGCCAGTAATTAATTCCTTTTTTGCATTTGTTAAAACAAATCAGGTGTATTGTTTTAGGAATGGTACTATCCTGCTTTGTAGTTCTTTCTACATGTTTAACCAAGGTATTGTTAAGATAATGTCTCTGTTAAAATGAATCAGTCGCATTGTTTTAGGAATGGTACTTTTTTGCTTTTTCGTTCTTTATATATGTTGAAACAAGGCATTGTTAAGATAATGTCTCAGTCAATATGAATGAATCACACTAATGGAGAATTGCTACTCTCCTACTTTGTTTCCCATTAAGATAAGGTAGATCAGTAGATGTTTTTCTTCTGGGAGTACAAGTCATCAACTGTTATTTCTTAGTAATTGTTTCCCTTATATCTATTGTTGCTTACAGGGATATCAAAATTAAAGTTCGGTTTTATTCCGACTTTGATTTTAGTTGAAATGAACAGAAGGAGGCAATGTGTCCAAGGCAAACTGCAGCATTACTGGGTCCAGTTGGTCGTTCCACTTTGCAGAAAGAAGCAGCCACTGTTTGCGCTACATTACAGAAGGAATGATCGAGAAGCTTTACAGAGTATTAATAGACGCTGGTGACATGACTAGTCTGCAGAGAGCATAGGCAACTCTATAACACGTGGACTTCACTGGGCAAAAAGTGCCCAAATAAGTACAAGAAGCCATGACAGGACTCCAAGTCTGTCAATATCACTCAAAGCAACAATGATGGGGCATCTGGGTATGGTAATCTGTTTACCGTACTTTTAGTTTGTTAGTCCACCGATTGGTGGGTTGACGCTGGGGCCAATATTCATGTGTGTGCTGATGTGTCTTTTTTTGCAGCATATAAATACGAAATCCACAAGGATGCTCAGCTTGATTTTAGTGGAACTGCAGAAAATGTTGAGATGGCTTGTGTCCTCCATAATACTTCATCATGCACAATACATCAAATGGTTTTGTAATCATTCGTCGTCACCTTGATCCACCGGACTATCAGCTGACAAACTGATGAAAACCCTGCCCGTTCCACGATCATAAGCATTACATGATTTGAACAGGAAAAGCTTGTCAAAGTTTAATCATTGATTTTAGCAAGAAGACATTAGTTTAATATATTGGAATTGGAAAACCTTGTCAAAATTTGCTCATTGATGTTAGCCAGAAGACATGCATTTGATATTTTTGAGTGGGACGCCCTTTGCTGTGAGTAGCGTTGTTTTTTTCCTATTCCTGTGTTCTATTTAGAAGAAAATAGTTAATCTGCTAAGATGCATAGTCACATGAATGTTGACTTATGTAAGGTATTTTAAGATTTTGTTCTGAATATTGTCTATGTAATGCCAGGCCTTGTGTTTGATTGCAAAGTTGAGCTTGGAATGTTGCGGCATGCGGCATCATGAGTTGTTCACCTTGCCTCCTAAGAATAATGCTTCATATTGTTTTGCATGTTGTTCTAATGCCAGTGATTTGCTTGTTAAGAAGATCATCCTCTTCTGTTGTTTCCGTGCTTAAGAAGTTCATCGCCTTATGTTTCATTCATAGCCTATACGACAAGTCGGGTAGGTTAGACATGAAACCATATGATCTTATGACAAACTCATCATCTTAGGCCATGATTGGATAGTCGTTTTCCAACCAAAACCGCTTGTAAAATTGATGCTTTTAAATAAAAGCAGATGGTCTCGGGCGAAGTGCTTGGTTGGTTGATTTTGACTAGTAAAATATACACTGGTCTCTCAAATTACACGTGTGACCTGCCGGTTTTACTTACAGACCTCGGGCCCTCGGTGTCACGCCCAATATGCGATACTATCCTAAAGAGACTCGAAGGTCCCACCAAGGATAGAACTGCATATTGAAACGCTTTTGCAAGGTGGATATCATTACATCAACATTACATAATAAGTGGGGATACATACAAGAGGCATACAATGCCACACGAATACAATATCACAATACCTAAGAGCATCATCCAACTACGGATGGAAGACAAACCGAAACTCAAATGACATCCACCCTGCTAGCCCAGGCTGCCGACCTGGAACCTATCCCCTGATTGAAGAAGAAGCAGAAGAAGAACTCCAATACAAGCAAACATCGCTCTCGCGTCATGATCATCGCATAACCTGTACCTGCAACTATTGTTGTAGTAATTTGTGAGCCACGAGGACTCAGCAATCCCATTACCATGGGTATCAAGACTAGCAAAGCTTAATGGGAAAGGAAGGGGTAAAGTGGTGAGGTTGCAGCTGTGACTAAGCAAGTATGGTGGCTAACATACGCAAATAAGAGCGAGAAGAGAGCAAGCAGAATGGTCGTGAAGCTAGCAATGATCAAGAAGTGATCCTGAACTCCTACTTACATCAAACATAACACAGAAACCGTGTTCACTTCCCGGACTCCGCCGAAAAGAGACCATCACGGCTACACACGCGGTTGATGCGTTTTAATTCGTATCTGGTGTCAAGTTATCTACAACCAGACATTAACAAATTCCCATCTGCCTATAACCGCAGGCATGACTTTTGAAAGATTATACCCTGCAGGGGTGTCCCAACTTAGCCCATGATAAGCTCTCGCGATCAACGAAGGATATACCTTCTCCCAGGAAGACCCGATCAGACTCGGAATCCCGGTTTACAAGACATTTCGACAATGGTAAAACAAGACCAGCATGACCGCACGATGCGCCGACAATCCCGATAGGAGCTGCACATATCTCGTTCTCAGGGCAACACCGGATGAACACTACGTACAACTAAAACCAGACCTCGAGTTTCCCCGAGGTGGCACTACAAGTGGCTCTGGTTCGGACCAACACTTAGACAAGCACTGGCCCGGGGGGGCTATAATAAAGATGACCCTCGAGAGAGCGACTCCCAAGGGAAAAGTAGGTGGTGGTGAGGCAAATGGTAAAACCAATGTTGGACCTTGCTGGAGGAGTTTTATTCAAAGCAAACTGTCAAGGGGGTCGCATAAATCACCCGACCGCGTAAGGAACGCAAAATCCGGGAACATAACACTGGTATGACGGAAAATAGGGCGGCAAGAGTGGAACAAAACACCAGGCATAAGGCCGAGCCTTCCACCCTTTACCAAGTATATAGATGCATTAATAATAATATAAGAGATATTGTGATATCCCAACCAAAATCCTGTCCACCATGGGGCAATCTTCAGCTTCACCTACAACTAACAACGCTATAAGAGGGCTGAGCAATGCGGTAACATAGCCAGGCAATGGTTTGCTAGGAAGGGTGTCAAAGGTTAGAGGTTCATGGCAATTTGGGAGGCTTGAAAAGCAAGAGAATAGGTAGCGCAGCAAAGTGATAGAAGGAAGCAACTAGCATAGCAATGATAGTAGTGAGATCCAGGGTAGCGGTCATCTTGCCTGAAATCCCTCAAGGAAGAAGAACGATTCCATGAAGAAGACGAACGGATGAAGCCACGAAGACGAACCAAGCGTAGATGAACGAATCCTCACGATCGCAACGAAATGGGAACTATCGAAAAGAAGCACACAACATGGTAAACACACCACACATGAACAAGGCATGATGCACAACAAGCATGATGCATGACAAATCTAGATGAGGCTGCTCATGGCAAAAGATGATGCAAACAAGAACAACACATCAAGGCAAGTTTAAATGAGGCCGGGAACAACATATAACAATTCCGGTAAGTCCTCATAAGCATATTTCGAAATTGGTCCAGATCTGAATAAACCTTAGGTTCAAGTTGTTAAACAGCAAGTTAAGATGCACCAAGATGATCTACACGAGATTCTAGTCAAGTTACATATAAAGTTCATTTAGTTCGGAGTTACGGCCTAGAAGATATGAGCAAAACAAGTTAAACGTGGCATTGATGCAAAAAAGCAAACAAACATCAAGCAAACACGCCAAAACATGGATGCAACATGATTATATGAAACTACATGCAATTCTAAGCAAGTTTCATATAGAGCACACTCAAAACGGAGCAACGGTTCAACACACATGAAACAAGTTATATCAACAATCTGTCCAAAACAGCAACTAGGCATATTGCAAGCACCAAAACAACATTCTACAGCATCTCAACATGAAAACAAAAGACATGGGCATGATGTACAGGTAAAGCATAACAAAACATGAACACTGAGCTATCTCCAGAAATCACTAGAACATGCTCAAACACACATGACAAGATTGTAAATAATAACAGTTTCAGATTTTTGCAGAAATTAACATCAGGTTGCAATGTTCAGAGCTACCAAACAACATGTTACAGGAACTTAACATGGCAAACAAAGGCATGGCATGAACCTACTAATTTCATAGAACAAAAGTCCCTTACTGACCATGAGCCAAAAAGGATCAGAAGATATGATGGCACCCATGTAAACATAGCAAGTTATAATACAGATTCATACATGGCAGGAACAGAATTATGAAGGCATGTAGATGAGCTTGTACCATGCACTACAGAGCAATACATGGCATGGCAAGGCAACCAACAGTAAGAAGGCATGTTTGTGAAGCTAAGCATGGCAATAGCAAGTCCATAGGATGCATGGAACACTAACAACAAACATGGCAACAACTGAACTTAATGTTAAAAGGCTGACAACAACATTATCAAGCAACTTTGAAGCAAGATATGAACAAGCTACAGGAAGCTATAATTGCAACCAGGGGCATTAATGGATAGAGCATGACATGTAGAACAAAACACCCTTACTGAAGTATCTCAAAATATGCATGGATCTCTCTGTAGCATCATGTTTACATGGCATCACAATAACAGCAGAACAGGGACTAAAATCAGCAATATCACGATGCCTAGTTTGCATGCTTGTGCTAGTCACCACATTGATCACAAAAATACATGTTAAGCACCTCTGTAAAGAAGACATAGCATAGATCAAAACACATGTAGACATCAACCTCATAGGATGCACACATCAATCATGGCAAAAATGACAAATGAGCTCGTTCTGTTAACAGACAGCAGAAAACATTATGAAGCACTCTTGCAACGATTATTCAGGCATCAAGATGAGATCAAATGAATATGATGCAATGGAATGAAATGAAGTACTCGTCGATATGAACAATTTGACATATTACACGCACAAAATGGAGCTACGGATGCAGAGAAACGATGCGATGAACATGGCATGATAATGTCACAGATTCGGGGACTTGGAGAGATTTGGACCTCGGGGGAAAAGTCAACGCGGATCGGGTCAGGCGAGATGGATCCGGGCGCGGGTCGGGTCCGGCGCGGATCGGGTCGGGGCGGACCCGGACGCAACGGCGGCGGTCCAGCGAGGTCGGATGGCGGCAGGGCGGAGGCCGGCGCGGAGGCGCGCTCCGGCGGCGGGGCCGAAGGCACCGGGCGGCGCGCGGGGCCGAGCGCGGCCGAAGGCGAGACGCCAGCGGGGCGCCGAGCAGCGGCGTGGCACGGGAAGCGCCCGGGCGGCGCGAGCTACGCCGGAGGAAGGCGCCGGCGAGGGGCCGGTCGGGGATGGCGGTCGCCG
>NC_041387.1:281967686-281970428 GCF_002162155.2 Triticum dicoccoides | reverse complement strand
ACGGGAGGCGGCGGGGCGCGCGGTAGGGCCGGGCGGGCCGGCCGTGGGCCCGCAGGGCCGCGGCGATGCGGGGAGGAGAGAGAAGGCCGGCGGGGACAGGTGATAAGGCGCGGTTGGAGGAGAGGGGCGGCGGGGTGACGTGGCGGCGCGTGATTCGCCGGGGTGAGGTGGAAGCTGGACATGTCCGGCCGGAGTGGACATGTCCGGCGCGCGAGGGGAGCGGGGCTAGGGTTTCGTCTGCGTTTTGGACGGGGAGGGACACATATTTATAGGTAGAGGAAGCTAGGAGAGTCCAAATGAGGAGCGGTTTTTGGCCACGCGATCGTGATCGAACGACCGAGATCATGGAGGGGAGTTGGATGTGTTTTGGGCCACTTTGGAGGGGTGTTGGGCTGCAAAGAGAAATGGGGGTTTCGGGCTACGCGGTTAACTGTTGGAGTATCAAACGACCTCCAAATGGCACGAAACTTGACAGGCAGTCTACCGGTGCTATACCAAGGCCACTTGGCAAGGCTAGGGCCATTCCGAGAAAGTTTAACACCCGCTCACAACGAGAGACAAAAGGGGAACGCCGGAGGACATGGAGTGCCGGATCGCAAAACGGACAACGGGGAAAATGCTCGGATGCATGAGACGAACACGAATGCGATGCAATGCAATGCACATGATGACACAATGCGAATGATGACATGGCAAAATGCAACACGCAAGCAAATGACATGGCAACTACGGCGAATAACTGGCAGACACCTGGCGCATCGAATCCGGGGCGTTACACTCGGTTTCATTACGCCTGTATTTTACATGTTGTTTTCGATGATGAGTAAATTACACTTGTATCTTAATATAGGTGTGAAATAAACTAGAGCTCCCAAGCGCAGCCTTACTGTTTCATGTCGTCTCAGTCTCTCGAAGGTGCTCATAGGTGTCTGATGATCCTGGCTTCCTGAATGAGCAGCGGACGCTGTATCAGGCCATCCTTAGGGCCCGCGAGGCCCTCTCCATCATCCTTTGAGTTGTTGCGCTCGTCGTGGCGCCGAGCATTGTTAACATGGTCAACGAACATGAGGATTTAGGAGAGGACTTTATTTTGACTGGATGACAGTAGGGACCCACTAGGGCCATAGCCGTATGTACGCAAGTGCCTCGTTATTATGTACAACTATATTTTTTTCTGCTTCCTCCTGGTTTCCTGACATCACGGTCCCACACCATTGTCAACCTATGTAGTCAATATAAACGAGAGAATTGCACAAGGTGCAGCCGACAGCTGGGACCAAGCGGCTCAAGCAGTATTTGTGTTTTTGAGGCGTGTGCACTGCAGAGTTTTCCTTGAGCGATGTTTTCATTGTTGTTCAGAGGAGAGCAGAGTATTAACTGGGTGGGTTGTGGCCCATCTAGCCCAGGCCAGATATCCAGCCCATATTTTTTTTTTCAAGATGACAATGGCTAGCCCAGCTATACATTTTTAAGGAATACCCAGGCAAGGTCAACTTGTTATTCTCCGCCCCGCTGGGCTACAAATCTTTCCTAGGAGGGATGCATTAGTCTTAACAGGAAAATGGGCTTTAAGAAATAATAAATGGGATGTAATTATAAAAACTAGGCAGTAACTATAAAAAAATGCACCAAACACGTAATTAGTTTATAAAATATTATTTTTGGATTTTGAAAATCTTAATTTTTAATTGTTGCATGCGCAATGTTGGATTTTTACGTAATACAAATTTATATTTAATCTGACTAGAAATTTCAGGATAAAAATATTTCGGATCCCATCAAAATGTTGGAAATTTTGTTGAATTCTCTCTTGAATGGTTGGTTGAAATTATTAATCATTGTCCTAGCTAGAAAATGGGTTGTACTTTTAACTAACTGTAAATGGGCTGTAGTAAATTCCATTAGAATTCAAAAATGGGCTGTACATTCTTAGAAATCGCAAATGGGCTATAAGTTCTCTGCCACACACTTGTGGGCCTACTAAGTTGATGCATCCCCTAAAAAAAAGAAGTTGACACGTATGTAAGGCTTTGTCAACTTATAGTCAACACACGGTTCTAGCAGCAGCGGCCGTTGGATGTCTATCCAACGGATGTTGTGCTTCTTCTTCAATCTCGAATATTCTAGCTTTGGCCGCCCAAAAAATGAATCCTCCCCCTGACATCTGGGGCGCACCATTTCGGAGGCTGGCCTGTGGGCCTACTAAGTTGACGCGTACCAAGGGCTTTGTCAACTTAGTCAATATAAACGATTCTAGCTGTAGTGACCGCACGATGCCCATCCAACGGCCGTCGTGCTTCTTCAACCTCTGGTCTTCTTGCTCCAGCCGCCCAAAGCAGCACTAGTCGTGCCGCCTGCTCCTGCCTCCCGTGGCTGGTTGTGCTATCGTGGAGGCCTCATCGCCCCCTACTACTCCCACCACTGGCCAGGCCATCCCTATACTCACCCACACCCCCTGTTATTCTGCGGTGACGGCAACCTCATACCAAAGTCAAACTAGTGAATCCTCGTACTCCTCTTTGTGTGGGCATCCACTGCCGCGTCTTCCCCGGCTCCGCGTCCCCTTTCTAGGCCTTGTCGTCGTCCACCGCCCTGGTGCTCTCAGCGCGGCGTGGTGAATGTGTTTCAAGGAACGACTTCCATCCGACATGGACTGTACGTGGAAAGGCTGATAGCTAGGTCCACAGCCGCACACAAGGAAATGCCTCCTTATTACGTGCAAAATAATGATTCCTCCAGCTG
>NC_041387.1:281949583-281967181 GCF_002162155.2 Triticum dicoccoides | reverse complement strand
CCACTATGTTGGGTCCCAGCTAGCATGGGGAGTATTAATTTTTTGTGCGTAATAAGGATGTGGTGTACCGCAAAACGAAGGAAACAAACTTGTGTTGGAGCGCTACGGTCGAAACGGGGGTCCTATTCATCAGGGGAGGTGTGGCGTACCGCAAAACAGGACTGCATGGGATACTGATCATCTCCACTATCGACCTCCTCCAGCCTCCACCTGTGACTGTTCATCCACGGCCTCCTATTCATCTAGCCTCCACTGCGCGCTACTCCACCGGCTACTGTTCAACCAGCCCTCTCCATGGGGTCCTGTTCAGCCACCCCTCCACAGGCTATTGTTCATCCAGCCCTCCCCCGGCTATTGTTCAACCAGCCCTCCACGGGGTCGTCCTGTTCATCCAGCCCTCCACGGGGGCCTGTTCATCCAGCCCCAACCGGCTCGATCGATCGGGGTCCTGTTCATCCAGAGGCAACACCACGGGGTCCTGTTCATCCACCCCCACCGGGAACTGTTCATCCAAACCCCCCACCAACACTCACTGTTTATCAAGGGAAGGAGGCCGCAGGGTTCGATCGGCTTCAGTTAGCAGCAGTAGCGAAGGAATCACTCGGGTTCATTAACGTATCTAGTGCAATCGCTCAGGTTCAGTTAGAGCCCAACACCTCGCTCGGGTTCAGTTAGATCCCAATGCCTCGCACACACGCACGTACATGTATGAGAGAAACGCACATTGCTCGGCCCCCGACCACCCACCGTAGCCGGGAACTCCCCGATATTTTCCTCGCCCTCACTTCTACCATGTTTTTTCCGCCATGGACGGTCCAAAGAATGTCATGCAGCTGCGTCTCCAGCCCACCCAGGATGAAAAGCCCATTTTCGGTCATGATTTTTTGTCATAGAAGTAGGAGCCCACCACATTTATGATGATACTGGGTTTTGTCACAATTATCGTCATAGAAATGTCATAAGTATGATAGAGAAAATTTTCATTCGGCCCAAAATGTCATGGATGTGTCTTTTTTTGTAGTGCAAGGATTACTCAAAAAAGGCATATGCCTTACATGTATCCAAATGGAGTTTCTGCTACAAGTTTGAGGCAGCAATGATGTTCAATTCACCTCGCAAACGGAAAATTACTTTCTCATCAAGTGGTTTGGTGAATATATCCGCCAATTTCTTATCGTACGATCATGCTTAAGAATGATATCTCCTTTAGCAACATGATCTCAAATGAAATGATGGCGAACTTCAATATGCTTAGTTCGAGAATGTTGCAATGGATTGTGAGAATCCTCAATAGCACCTTCATTGTCACAAAGCAATGGAACATGTTTCACATATATCCCATAATCCTTAAGGGTTTGGGTCATCCAAAGTAAATGAGCACAACATGATCCGACGGCATTGTATTCCGCTTTGGTGGTGGATAAGGATATAAAGTTTTGTTTCTTGGAGGACCAAGATATAAGTGTTCTACCAAGAAATTGACAAGTACCTGAAGTGGACTTTCTATCAACCTTGTCACCGGCATAGTCTGAATCGGAGTAGCCAACAAGATCAAAAGAAGACCTCTTAGGATAGCAAATGCCAAACTTTGGTGTATGAATTAACTATCTCACTATTCTTTTCACAGCCTTCAGATGACATTCTTTAGGGGCGCTTGATATCGTGCACACATGCACATACTTAGCATAATATTGGGACGGGAGGCACATAGATATAACAATGAACCAATCATAGAGCGGTAAACCTTTTGGTCAACTTGTTTACCATCCTTAGTCAAGTCAAGATTTCCACTAGTAGGCATGGGTGTTTTCATACCTTTGCTTTCTTGCATCTTGAACTTCTTGAAAACATCCTTGGTATACTTTGTTTGAGAAACAAAGGTAACTTCCTTAGTTTGCTTGATTTGCAAACCAAGGAAGAATTTGAGTTCACTCATCATAGAGACCTCAAACTTTTCCAACATTAGCCTTCGAAACTTTTCACTAAAATGAGAGTTAGTTGAAGCAAATATGATATCATCCACATAAATTGGCACACAAAGAATTCACCATTAACCCTTTTAGTAAAAAGTATAGAATCAATCTTCCCAATTTCAAAGCCTTTTTCAATAAGAAACTGTCAAACATTTATAGCATGCTTTAGGAGCTTGTTTAAGACCATAAAGAGCTTGGTGAAGTTTGAAAACATGATCAGGTTTCTTAGGATTAACAAAGCCGAGAGATTATTTAACATAAACTTCCTCCTTAATTTCACCATTTAGAAAAGCACTTTTAATGTCCATTTGGTACAAAGTCATATCATGATGATTGGCATAAGCAAGTAAGATGCGTATGGACTCAAGTCTAGCAACGGGGGCATATGTCTCACCATAGTTTATACCTTCGACTTGAGTGTAGCCTTGGGTGATGAGACAGGCCTTGTTGCATACAAGTTTTCCATCCTCATCTTGCTTATTTCAAAACACCCATTTGGTTACAATAACATTGTGGTTGTCATTTGACTTTTCAACCAATGTCCATACTTGATTCCTCTCGAAATTTTGTAGCTCTTCATGCATAGCGTTCACCCAATCCAGATCATCAAGAGCTTCTTCAACCTTCATAGGTTCAATACTAGAAATGAATTAGTAATCTTCACAAAAGTTGGCCAAATGAGTTTTAGAGCGAGTAATTATCCAGGTTTGAATATCATCAAAGTTTGTTTAAGGGATGATCTCTTGAGACTCTTGCTCTAACTCGTGAGAGATTTTGTTTGGTTCGAGGTGGAACATCCTCTTCATTATATTGTTCTTCTTGTCCATCTTCATTGTTGTTGGCTTTGTTGTTCTCCTGTGGAGGTGGAGAAGGAGGACGATGAGGATCTTGTTGTACTTCCTCATTTCCTTTATCTTGACGTGTTCCACTTGTGGATGCCTCCAAGTCAACTTGTGGTTCACCTGATCGTGAAGTTGAGGCTTCCACTTGAACGAAAAAGGTACTCTCCTTCACCTTCGTTGGCGAACCTTGCCACTAGAAAAGTCTTGAATGGCTTCCGAAGGATCTCTATCTCCTACATCAATTGGCAATTGCTCTACTTGTGAGCCGTTAGATTCATCAAACTTCACATCTACCGTCTCTTCAACCTTTCGGGCGAAATTATTGTAGACACGGTAGGTGTGAGAGTTTGAGCCATGTAATACCCTAAGCCGAATACTCGAAAGTATCCAACTTAGGGTTTGTTATCGGTGAGAAGCTCGTATGCCGTCTTGCCGAGAAGCTCGTATGTCGTCTTGCCGAGAAGCTTGTGAAGGTATAGTCGATTTGTTGCATGACAAGCTGTCTCAACCGCTTCCGCCAAAAAGTGTCTTGGCATCTTGTATTCATCAAGCTTCCTTCTCACCATCGCAATAAGTGTCCAGTTCTTCCTCTCAACAACTCTGTTTCGTTGAGGTGTGTACGTAGCCGAGAACTCATGTGAAGTCCCTTCTTCGTCAAGAAACGTATCCACATTGGCGTTCTTGAACTCTGTACTGTTGTCACTCCGAACCTTCTTGATCTTCACTTCAAATTGATTTTGAGCCTTCCTAGCGAAGTTCTTGAAGATCTTTTGGACCTGCGATTTATCATCAAGAAAGAACACCCACGTAAATCTTTAAAAATCATCAACAATGACCAATCCGAATGAGTTACCACCGAGACTCTTGTAGGCATTGGGACCAAAAAGATCCATGTGAAGTAGCTCGAGCGGTCTTCTCGTGGTCATGATGTTCTTCATGGGATGAATTCCTCCAACTTGTTTTCATGCTTGATAAGGACTGCAAAATTTGTCCTTCTCAAATATGACATCTTTAACACCAAGGACATGATCACCTTTAATAAGATTATGAAGATCTCGCATGCCCACGTGACCTAACCTTCTATGCCACAACCAACCATTAGACGATTTAGCAATTAAGCAAGTTCTAGGTTGAGCTATTTTAGTGAAATCAAGAATGTATAGATCACCTCTACGTATACCGGTAAAGACCATATTATGATTGTCTCTTCGACACACTTGGCAATCAACTTCAATGAACAGAACATTGAAACCGAAATCGGCTAGTCTAGATACGGAAAGTAAATTGTAGCCAAGAGATTCAACGAGCATAACATTTTGGATGGAGCTGTCATGTGAGATGGCCACCTTACCAAGGCCAACCACCTAACGCTTCGAGTTATCACCAAAAGTGACATGCTTTCGCGGATCGTTGTTCTCAGCAAGCAAAACATATCCTTGTCTCCGGTCATGTGATTGGTAAATCCACTATCAAGAACCCATTCCTTTCCTCCGGCCATGTAACCATGAAGGTTAGCCATAAGACCAAAGTGTCTCATCGACTCATCAAGATCAAAGTCACTATCATCATCCTCATCATAATATCCATGTTGAACATCATCTTGTGATTGATCATCACCTAAAGAGAGTTATTCTTTAGATTTATGACCATGACAATGTGCATCTTTATGAATTCTAATGACTTGAGAGATGATGCTACTAATGACTCCAACATCTCCTTTGACATGCATGAGGTCACAAAGCTCAACTAGACAATCGCCAAATTTAGGATCACTAGGATTCATTTTATGAAAAGCAATGGACATTTCAAGAATCCCATTTAGACTATTGAAGAACTCTCCGTCAACAATAGGCACTCTACATCTAATACACCTAATCGTAGACTTGTCCATCTTCCTCCAATGGTGATTAAACGAAACCAATGGAGACCAATGCTCTGATACCAATTGAAAGGATCGAGAAGAGGTGTCTAGAGGGGGTGATTAGACCCTCAACAAGCAAAAGTGGCAGTTTTTAAGTTCTTCAAGTTAAGGTGGAGTTTTAGCACAAGTATAAGCATTCACAATACATTTCAAGCAAGCATGGCAAGGGTATGAGCAGTGGAAAGAGTAAAACATGCTAGTTGCAAGAAATTAAAGGGGTTGGATTGTAGTGTGCAAACGCAATGTAGACACGAAGATTTTTGGTGTGGTTCTGATAGGTGGTGCTATCGTACATCCACGTTGATGGAGACATCAACCCACGAAGGGTAACGGTTGGGTGAGTCCATGGAGGGCTCCTCCCACGAAGGGTCCATGAAGAAGCAACCTTGACTATCCCACCATGGCCATCGCCCACGAAGGACTTGCGTCACTCGGGTAGATCTTCACAAAGTAGGCGATCTCCTTGCCCTTACAAACTCCTTGGTTCAACTCCACAATCTCGTTGGAGGCTCCCAAGCGACCCCTAACCAATCTAGGAGACACCACTCTCCAAAAGGTAATAGATGGTGTGTTGATGATGAACTCTCTCTTGTGCTTCAAATGATAGTCTCCCCAACACTCAACTCTCTCTCACAGATTTGGCTATGGTGGAAAGATGATTTGAGAGGAAAGCAACTTGGGGAAGGCTAGAGATCATGATTCTAGTGGTAGGATTGGAATATCTTGGTCTCAACACACGAGTAGGTGGTTCTCTCTCAGAAAATGAGTATTGGAATTGTAGGCACGTTCTGATGGCTCTCTCTCAAATGCCGAAGGGGGTGGAGGGGTATATATAGCCTCCACACAAAATCCAACCGTTACACGCATTTGACCCAACTCGGTCTGACCAAATAGAAGAACTAGGTGAGGCCGATTTAGTACAAATGTGAACGTTAGGAATCTCGGTGGGACCGACTGGAACAACTTGGTGGGACCGATGAGCTAGGGCTAGGGCAAAACCTCATCTCGGTGAGACGGATTGTTTGTACTCGCTGAGACCGATTTCAGCAAAGAGCAAATAGAGAGTTAGTCAAGCAAACTCGGTGGGACCGATTGCACATTTCGGTGAGACCAAAATACAGCAACAGGCAATAGCGAGCTTGCAAGGCCATCTTGGTGAGACCGAGTGTTGGTGTCAAAACCAGCAAACATTGGGGTAGGGGGTGCCGAGCTATGGATCTAGGATAAATGGGTAACACGAGATGACGAACACAGTATTTACCTAGGTCCAGGCCCTCTCGAGGAGGAAACCCTATGTCCTGCTTTATTATATTGAGTGTATGATGAAGTTTACATAGTAGATCTAGCTCGAGATCAGTATGAGCTAAACCCTAGGCTACGGGGGCTGAAGATAGCTCTTTAACCCTAATGACTACAACCCTCGGTTTATATAGACGCCGATAGGGTTAGGGTTACCGAAGATAGACTACAATAGGAATCAAAGAGATCCTATGCCTTCTTGACTTGGAGGGCACACCACGGCTTAATAGATCACCTGTCATAGTACGGTTCCACCAGTCCGGCCCATGCACAATGGGCCGTCGCCCCGAGGACCCCCTAGTCCATGACTCCCTCACCGAGATCCGTATCAGTGTAACTGAATTGCCAGGATTTCTGGCAGTGGCTATGTCAACTGAACTCGGTGGCACCGGATTGATCATTTCGGTGGGGCCGAGTTTGACTTTGAGTTTTGGACAGACTTGGAAATGAGAAAGCGGCTGAGGGTTTTTCGAGCAATATCACTAAGCACTTTGAGCAAGAAGACCTTTAAGCAACACCTCATCTCATTTTAATAGTATTGGCTTTCCTATGGACTCAATGTGATCTTGGATCACTAAAATATAAATGAAGAGTCTTGAGCTTTTGCCAACCTTTGTCCTTAGCATTTTGAGGGGGTTCCACGTCCTCTTGTCTTTACCACGCCATATTTGAACTCGCTTGAAATATACTAGATAAAAGTATTAGTCCAACAAGAGATATGTTGACACTAATTACCAAAATCACCCTGGGAGCGCTTGTGCTTTCATTCTCCCCCCTTTTTGGTAATTGATGACAACATACATCAAAGCTTTAGATAAAAGATATGAAGAGTAACAAGTAAAGCTTTTGAAAGACATGTAGCATACATAGGCTCCCCTACATATATGCAATCATGTAAAGATAGAATATGAGAAAATGTGAAAGAAGCATGACGGATAAAGCAATGAGGTACATGCATCTTGGCTATATGCGTTAGAGCAAATGATGTGTATAGGAAGGGTACCTCCATGTTCATGAATCCTTCTTGCAAACAATATGTACATCAGCAAGAGATCATCATGCACATGCGTATGATGCATATACTTACTTTGTGGTCTTGGGCTGGCTTTAGAAGGAGTGGACTTGAGAAATCAAGGTTACATAACACAAGAATACTCAGGATAAAGCAATTTCAGGAAACCACAAGAGTACCAAGACTGGGATGACATGTAATGGGTGAGTACTAGGTACTCTATTTAGATACTAACATGTCCCAGATTTAAAAGATATGCAATGAATTCCAAAGATTTTCTACCACTAGATATGGACTCTTTCTCCCCCTGAATCTGATATTGGATAATGGGAGAAGGTAGGGTGAGAGAAAATCAGAGATTTGATGTGCTCTCTCTCCCCCTTTGACATCAATTTCCAAGAAGGGTGCTCCTGGAGCATGAGTCAACTAGGTGTGGTCCTTGAGACACACTACAATGTAACATGTAGTTTAAGATGCAGGTAGAGGATAAGAATCATTGAGTGGAGCTGGACAAGAAATTGAATATGCAGAATGCTATGGCAAAAAGTTCTCTTATTAGTGAAATCAGTAACGCCAATATGTTTCCATCGGTGGCACCAAGTTGGCAATGTCATGGATGATGCATATCGGTCAGACTGAGTAGTCCATGTCGGTTGTACCAATGGACTATTTACAAGATATTCTTATAGTTTGGTCTAGCCGGTAGGCTTGGATCGGTGTGTCCGAGTTCATTGCAGAGGAACTTTTTTGTCAACTCAGCTCACTTGAAAATTTTAATCTCACAAGGATTTTCAAGGAATTAGATACAGAAGTTACACAGAAAAACATACATAAGAAAAGAGACCTAGATGAAGTTTTTTTGATAAAAGGACAATAGCGAGAAACATCTGCAAGAACATGAAGAAACACTAGAGAACTTCATCTAGAAGGATTCAGTGACAAAGTAACCTATATTAGAGTATATTGACTAAGGAGTCAAGTGATAGCACTTGATCATAGGTCATACTCATCCTTTAAGCTCAAAATGGGGTTACCATTTTTTATTTATGCATTTTGATGTGTTCACATCTTGTTGAGTTGCTTTGACTCATGATTTGGGTCAAAGCCTCTCTAAGATGGAGTGACATACCTTGGGTTGTGGTGTTGATCTTGATCATGTAGTCGAACTTGTGTTGGATGCTCATGGTAGATGTAGTTCATCAAGAGTTGGGGAACATCACTTGTAGTTTGAGTTCATCTGCCTACATGGGCTAGTCTTGCAAGGAAAAGCACTTGTGTATCCAACATGAAAATCATGAAACTTGATATCAATTGTAATTTGATATATAGAAATTGTCAAGATAGGTTGAGTGGGTTCATGCTTCCTTGCATTCAACATCCGTATCATTGGAACTTGGTGATGTCGAGATTGCTTAAAATGTAAGTGACTTGCAATATCATATATTTGGGATCATCCAAGTACCTACAAGGGTTAGATAACATGCAAGGGTACAAGTATAGATCCAAGACATATGATCATCATCATAAGAGAAGTATCGAGGATTAGTTATAAAAGGCTCATGCCCTGCATGTATTCAAATGGAGTTTCTACTCCAAGTTTGAGGCATCAATGATATTCAGTTCACCTCTCAAACGGCAAAATACTTTCTCATCAAGCGGTTTGGTGAATCTATCCGCCAATTGCTTATCGGTACGAACATGCTTCAGATTGATGTCTCCTTTAGCAACATGATCTCGAAAGAAATGATGACAAACTTTAATATGCTTAGTTCGGGAATGTTGCACGGGATTGTGAGAAATCTTAATAGCACTCTCATTATCACAAAGCAATGGAACATGTTTCAGATGTATCCCATAATCCTTAAGGGTTTGGGTCATCCAAAGTAATTGAGCACAACATGATCCGGTGACAATGTATTCCACTTCGGCGGTGGATAAAGATACCGAGTTGACAAAAGAGATCTACCAAGAAATTGACGAGTACCCGAAGTGGACTTTTATCAACCTTGTCGCCGGCATATTCCGAATCCGAGTAGCCAACAAGATCAAAAGAAGACCTCTTAGTATACCAAATGCCAAAATTTGGTTTATGAATTAAGTATCTCACTATCCTTTTCACAGCCTAAAGATGACAATCTTTAGGGGTCGCTTGATATCATGCACACATGCACACACTTAGCATAATATCGGGGCGGGAGGCCCAAAGATATAACAATGAACCTATCGTAGAGCAGTAAACCTTTTGGTCAACCGATTTGCCATCCTTAGTCAAGTCAAGATGTCCAATAGTAGGCATGGGTGTTTTCATACCTTTGCAAACCAAGAAAGAATTTGAGTTCACTCATCATAGACAGCTCAAACTTCTCCGAAATTAGCCTTCCAAACTTTTCATTAAAATGAGGGTTAGTCGAACCAAATATGATATCATCCACATAAATTTGGCACACAAACAATTCACCATTAACCCTTTTAGTAAAAAGTGTAGAATCAATCTTCCCAATTTCCAAGGCTTTTGCAATAAGAAACTTGATCAAGCATTTATACCATATTGTACGAGCTTGTTTAAGACCATAAAGAGCTTAGTGAAGTTTGTAAACATGATCAGGTTTCTTTGGATTGACAAAGCTGGGAGGTTGTTTAACATAAACTTCCTCCTCAATTTCACCATTTAGAAAAGCACTTTTAATGTCCATTTGGTATAACTTGATATCATGGTGATTGGCATAAGCAAGTAAGATACATATGGACTCAAGTCTAGCAACGGGGGCATAAGTCTCACCATAGTCCATACCTTCGACTTGAGTGTAGCCTTGGGCGACGAGGCGGGCCTTGTTGCATACAACTGGTCCTGATGAGGATACAGACCTGGGGTAGGTTCATAGGCCTGACCTATATGTCCTACCCAAGGTCACTACCCTAGAAGATAAGAAGTCCAAGAGGCAGCAAGAGACCCCCAGTCGAAGATGTCGAGTGCAATCCACTCGACAATCATGTCACTCGGGAGTCCTCCTACCTACTGTCATTCGACCATCCAGAGAATCACTCGACCTACCGAAGACCAGGAGTCACTCAGCATTACAATGGATAGGCGTTCACTCCGTAGTCTTTAAGGTCATTAATAGCGCTTAAGTCTGGCATTACCAGTAACCCCCCCCCCCACTTTATGTACATTAAGTCCCTTGTAATGGAGGGCGGTGGGGGTCCTGCCGTACTCTATATAAGCCACCCCCCTCCTCTGGCACAAGGGTTCGCACCCCCTATAACATCACACTTATAATCCAATCGACCGCCTCCGGGCACCGAGACGTAGGTCTGTTACTTCCACCGAGAAGGTCCTAAACTCGTAAACCTTGTGTGTACACCTTCACCATAGCTGAGATCTTGCCTCTCCATACCTACCCCCCTTTCTACTGTCAGTCTTAGAACCACGACAGTTGGCGCCCACCATGGGGCAGGTGTCCTAGCGACTTGTTGGTGAAGTTGCAAGTATTTCCGATCATCATCATCATGGTCTCCGGTGGTGGATTGGCTGAGGGCCATGAGATCCGTCTCGGTGCACTCGTTTTCATCGCCGACGAATCCGCATGGCTTCAAGAAGCTCCACTTGACATTGAGGCGCTCCCCGTCCGAGGGGCGATGCACTTTCACACGTGCGTTTGCAGCATCCTTCTCCGGCAGCCGTCGACTCAGTATCAGTCGGCTCCGATGGTGTCTTCCCTCCCCGCTGTTCGCCACCGCAAGCGATCCGGTCGATCGCGGCTTCAGCGGTGGGTGAAACATGTGGTGGTTTGGCGTTCGGCCACCCATAAAGTCGCGGCAATCGAGACCGACAAAACTCTCCACAGCCTATTTGATCTGTCGACTGGCTCCGCGGAGACCACATCCGAGTGCGATAGCAGTGACCTTGTAGCTGAAGTCTTGATGGTCGATGGACCGCGTGGTCCGCCTGGCTTCCGTCGTGAAGACGGCGAAGATGGTGGCGGCGATCCGTCGCATGTCCATGAGGAATACCATCCCAAACCCCTTTCTTCGCAGCAGAGGGAAGAACTTCGTCGCCGCAACATGGATGCACTCCACACGCCCATCGTTGGAGAAATCCCCGAGGCTCGGGCCTTGGAAGAGGTGCGTCTGGCTAATTTGGCTGAGCGCACTCGACTGGAGAACCTTCAGTGCGCTCTCGACGAGCGTGCTTGGGAGCGGGTCCCTGAGTCCAGTCGATGGCAGCTTTTCCCGCCTCCGCCTAAGGTATACCGTACTCCGATTCAGAACCTCACAGCTGCGGCCCGAATAGCAGAGTCGATCCAACCTTCCAAGTCGGAGGCTGGCAGAGGGTTGATGCAGATCCGGGCCTTGCTCCGGGCAGCAGGGGAGCAGAACACAGCAGTGTCTCATTCGCGGAATAGGATTCACAACAGATTCATAGTAGCGGATACAATTCAGTCGGCCCACAGCCCAAGATCGCCACTGCGGCGTGAGGGCCGTGGATAGTATGATCATCGGCTCGACCGCGACAATCATCGTCGAGTGCCCATGCCTCCTTCGAGGAGTGCGTCATATGGGCCTCGGCAGAACGATGACAGAAGCCATCACAGTGGCGAGCGCAGAGCACCAGTCGACCCAAGAGAGCCAGGCTTCGATGCGAGATCCATCCTTGTTCAAGGCCTAGTTGACCGGAACAGAGCGCATAGAGAAGAGCCTCGCAGAGATCATCCAAGTGGCAGCAGAGTGCATGTTTCCGGTCCAGAGTGTTTCAGCAGATCCATCAGGGCGGCCGTGATTCCTCCCAACTTTAGGTTGGCGACCGGAGTCAGTAAGTTCACTAGAGAATCCAAGCCTGAAACTTGGCTAGAGGATTACCGAGTGGCTGTGCAGATTGGTGGTGGAAATGATGAAGTAGCAATGAAACATCTTCCTCTGATGTTGGAAGGGTTGGCCCGAGCGTGGTTGACTCAGTTAGCTTCGGGCAGTATATACAGTTGGGAAGAGCTGGCTCAAGTGTTTGTCAAAACTTTTGAGGGCACTTGCAAATGACCAGCAGGATTGACCGAGCTGCAGCATTGTGTGCAAAAGCCGAGTGAGACTTTGAGAGATTTCATTCAGGGGTGGACCACTTTGCATCATACCTTTGAAAATATATCAGAGCATCAAGCAGTGTGTGCCTTCAAGGAAGGCGTCAAATACCGAGAGTTGGTCCTGAAGTTCGGTCGGACTGGTGATATGACTCTGACTCGGATGATGGAAATAGCCACCCGATAAGCTAACGAAGAAGAAGAGGATCGACTCTGTAGCGGAAAGAGTAAGCCAGTCGGCCAGGAGACCGGTGGAGGTAATTCCAATCGGAAACAGAAGCGTAAGGCTGAGCTGGCGGCCCCTAGTGAGATTGCAACAGTGGCTCAAGGAAAGTTTAAGGGAAAACCTAAAGGGCCCTGGCCCCCTAAGAAGGTAAAGGATCAAGAAGGGAATGATGTGTTGGATTTGCCATGTCACATCCACCCGAAGAAGGATCAAGAGGGTAATCTGATCTACCCTAAGCATACCACTCGACAATGTCGACTCCTAATCCAGCAGTTCCAAGAAAAACAACCCGGTGAGAAGGAGAAAGAGTCGGAAAAATATGAGGATGAATAGGAAGACGACGGTTATCCCAAAGTCAATTCCACCCTCATGATTTTTGCTGATGTTTAGAGCAAGAGTCGTTGAAAGTTATCAATAGAGAAGTGAATATGGTTGCTCTAGTGACGACGACCACATACCTGAAATGGTCTCAGACAATCATCACATTTGACCAGTCTGACCATCCTGCTCGTGTAGCCACCCACGGGAGGAAAGCATTGGTGGTCGACCGCGTGGTCGGAGGAACTAGACTGACTAAAGTGCTGATGGACGGTGGTAGCGGTCTGAATATCCTTTATGCTGAAACCTTGAAGGGTATGGGCATTCCGATGTCCAAACTTAGCGAGAGCAATATGAGTTTCCATGGTGTTATCCTTGGAAAGAAAGCCGAATCACTCGGCCAGATCGCTCTGATGTGGTTTTCGGTGATTCCAAGCATTACCGTAAGGAAAAGTCGTCATTTGAAGTCGTGGATTTCCAGAGTGCTTATCATGCCTACGCACGTTTTATTGCTCGACCATGTTACGTGTACCTCAAGTTGAAGATGCCTGGCCCCAAAGGTGTGATCACAGTTACTGGCAATCGGCAGAAAGCAGAGGAATGCTTCTAGAAAGGTTCCAAAATTGCCGATGCGCAGATGGCAGCAGTTGAACTCCAAGAGTATCAGAAGAATGCAGATCCGAGTGATTTGCTCCGAGCCAAGAAGCCTGCCACGGATTCTGCATTTCAATCGTCTGGTGAAACGAAGCCGATTCATATTCACCCGACCGATCCCAATGCCGCACCGACTCATATATCAACAACACTCGACAGCAAATAGGAAGAAGTGCTCATCCAGTTCCTCCGTGAGAACTAGGACATCTTTGCATGGAAACCCTCTGACATGCCGGGTGTACCCAGAGGACTGGCTGAGCACCGTTTGCGTGTCGACCCCAAGGTAAACCCTGTCAAAGAGCATCTTTGGCGGTCCGCCGTGCAGAATAGGAAAGCGATTGGCGAGGAAGTGGCTCGGATGCTAGCAGCAGAGTTCATCCGTGAGATCTACCACTCCGAGTGGCTTGCCAATGTAGTCATGGTCCCTAAGAAGGACGATTCACTTCGTATGTGCATTGATTTCAAACATATCAATCGGGCCTGCCCGAAAGATCACTTCCCTCTCCCCTGCATCGATCAGATCGTTGACTCGACTGTGGGGTGTGAGCGCTTGTCTTTTTTAGATGCATATTCCAGGTATCATCAGATCCGACTGTATGGTCCCGATGAAATAAAAACAGGCTTCATCACCCCATTCGGGTGCTTTTGCTATGTCACCATGCCATTTGGTCTTAAAAATGCCGGAGCACATTCATGAGAATGATTCAGAAGTGCCTGCTCACTCAAGTCAGTCAGAATGTGGAAGCATACATGGATGATATTGTGGTCAAGTCTCGCAAAGGTTCCAACCTATTGATTGACCTCGCAGAAACCTTTGCCAACCTAAGAAGGTACGATATCAAGCTTAATCCGTAAAAGTGCACATTCGGAGTTCGAGGAGTAAAGTTACTCGGTTTTCTCATTTCCGAACGAGGGATCGATGCCAATCTAGAAAAAGTTGATACCATCTTCCGAATGAAATGCCCTATGCGGGTGCATGACGTTCAGAAGTTGCCTGGTTGTTTGGCCGCCTTGAGTCGATTCATTTCTTGTCTCGGTGAAAAGGCCTTACCTCTTTACCGACTAATGAAGAAATCTGATAAGTTCGAGTAGACTGAGGAAGCTGATGCAGCGTTTGCGGAGCTCAAAACCCTACTTTCCACCCAGCCGGTGCTCACTGCGCCAATCAGCAGAGAGCCTTTACTGCTTTACATTGCAACCACTGGACAAGTTGTCAGTACAGTACTCACGGTCGAGCGAGTAGAGGAAGGAAAATCTTACAAGGTTTAGCACCCAGTTTATTATCTCTTTGAAGTTTTGATTCCATCCACGCAACGATATCCTCATTATCAGAAGCTTGTCTATGGAATATACATGACCATGAAGAAGGTTGCACATTATTTCTCTGATCACTCCATTACAGTCGTCAGCGATACACCACTATCTGAAATTCTGAATAACAGAGATGCAACTTGTCGAGTAGCAAAATGGGCGATTGAACTCCTTCCATTGGATATCAAGTTTGAGGCAAGGAAAGCTATCAAGTCCCAAGCAATCGCAAATTTCCTTGCTGAGTGGATTGAGCAGCAATTGCCGACTAAAGTCCACTCGGAGCATTGGACTACGTTCTTTGATGGCTCCAAGATGCTGAATGGTTCAGGTGCTGGGGTAGTATTGGTATCCCCCCGTGGAGACAAGCTTAGCTATGTTCTCCAGATTCATTTTGATTCCTCCAATAATGAAGCTGAATATGAAGCACTTTTATACGGGTTGCGTATGGCCATTTCACTCGGCGTCCGTTGCCTTATGGTCTACGGTGACTCAGATTTGGTGGTTAATCAAGTGATGAAGGAATGGTATGTCAGGAGCCTGGCCATGACTGGTTACTGCAATGTAGTAAGAAAGCTGGAAAAGAAGTTTGAGGGATTGGAGCTTCACCATATACCCCGACTTAAAAATCAAGCTGCAGATGAGTTGGCAAAGATAGGTTCAAAGAGAGAGGCCATTCTCCCCAATGTGTTTTTGGAACATATTCATTCACCTTTAGTTCAGGAAGATCCTTTCACTGAAGAGTCACCACAGCCCAAGAGCGCCATAGATCCGACTGAAGTCGAAATCCCAGCCGTGGTCGACTTAGTCATGGAGGTTTTGGTCATCACTCCCGACTGGACGGTGCCGTACATTGCGTACATTCTTAGGAAAGAACTTCCAGAGGATGAAGAAGAGGCTCGACAGGTCGTCCAACGATCTAAAGCCTTTACCGTGATAAAAGGTCAGTTGTTCAGAGAAAGTGTAACTGGGGTCTGCCAGAAGTGCATCACGCCAGAAGAAGGCCGAATGATCCTCAATGATATTCACTCGAGGACCTGTGGTCACCATGCGTCCTCTCGGACCATCGTGGCCAAAGCATACCGAGCCGGAGTTTACTGGCCACGTGCCAATGAGATGGCAAAAGAAATAGTGGACAAGTGTGAAGGCTGTCAGTTTTACTCCAACATGTCCCATAAACCCGCGTCAGCTCTGAAGACAATTCCACTCGTTTGGACTTTTGCTGTCTGGGGATTGGACATGGTTGGACCTCTGAGGACTGGCAGGAGTGGATTTACCCATGTGCTGGTGGCAGTCGACAAGTTTACCAAGTGGATCGAAGCCAAGCCCATTAAAAACCTTGAAGCGAGTACAGCTATGACTTTCATCAGGGAATTGATATTCAGATATGGTGTTCCACACATCATCATCATGGATAACGGAACGAACTTCGACTCTGATGAATTCAGAGCCTTTTGTGCTTCCCAAGGGGCGAGGGTCGATTATGCTTCGGTCGCTCATCCTCAGTCGAATGGGCAGGCTGAGCGAGCAAATGGATTGATTCTCAAAGGACCAAAACCCCGGTTGATGCGTGACCTCAAGCATGCAGTACTTTGGGGATTGAGGAAAACTCCTAATCGGTGGACTGGACAGACTCCATTCTTCTTAGTCTACAGAGCCGAAGTCGTACTCCCGAGTGATTTGCTCCACAACACGCCCCGAGTCGAACTCTTCTCAAAAGAGGAAGCAGAGCAGGCTCGGCAAGATGCAGTCGATCTCCTGGAAGAAGAAAGAGAGATGGCCTTGATCCGGTCGACCATTTATCAGCAAGACTTGCGTCGATTCCATGCCAGAAACGTAAGGGGTCGGGCATTTCAGGAAGGAGACCTGGTCCTTCGAGTGGACCAGCAGAAACCACACAAGCTCGCTCCTGCTTGGGAAGGCCCTTTAGTCGTCACCAAAGTGCTCCACAATAGAGTGTATCGTCTTTTCAACGTCGAGCACAATAAAGATGAGCCACGCGCTTGGAATGCGGAACTGCTCCGCCCTTTTACTCTTAAAGTATTTAGACTAATGAGATGTAATAAGAAGTACCTTTTAGTTTGATTATCAAAAGACATGATTTTACAGTCTTCTGATTGATTGTTGTTCATTTTTTACATGTTCTAAAATCCCCCAGTGGGTGCCTTAGCTGCGAATCCGTTTCGCCTAAGTTGAAGAGAAAATCCTACCAAGTGGTGAGTCTGCATCTCACTCGAGGGCTTAGCTGCAGTTTAGTACTCGCCTAAGTGATAAAAAATCTTACCGAGTGGTGAGTCTACCTCTCACTCTGGGGCTTAGCTGTAGTTCAGTACTCCCCTAAGTGATAAAAAATCCTACCGAGTGGTGAGTCTACCTCTCACTCGTGGGCTTAGCTGCAATCCAGTACTCGCCTAAGTGATAAAAAATCCTACCGAGTGGTCAGTCTGCCTCTCACTCGGGGACTTAGCTGTAGTCCAGTACTCGCCTAAGTGATAAAAATCCTACCGAGTGGTGAGCCAGCCTCTCACTCGGAGGCTTAGCTGCAGTCCAGTACTCGCCTAAGTATAAAAAGTCCTACCAAACGGTAGGGGTCGGCCATCCCCCCCCGGAGTTGCACCGTCAAGAAGAAGGACGAGATTGTGGGAACAATCTTCCCGCTGGAGGGCTTAGCTGCAGTTCAGTACTCGCCTAAGTTTGTAAAATCCTACCGAGTGGTGAGCAATCCCCCCACTCGGGGGCTTAGCTGCAGTCCAGTACTCGCCTAAGTTTGAAAAATCCTACCGAGTGGTGAGCAATCCTCCCACTCGGGGGCTTAGATGCAGTCAAGTACTCACCTAAGTTTGTATAATCCTACCGAGTGGTGAGCAATTCTCCCACTCGGGGGCTTAGGAGCAGTCCAGTACTCGCCTAAGTTTGTAGTATCCTACCGAGTGGCGAGCAATCCTCCCACTCAAGGGCTTAGCTACAGTCCAGTAC
>NC_041387.1:281946819-281948582 GCF_002162155.2 Triticum dicoccoides | reverse complement strand
ACCGAGTGGTGAGCAATCCTCCCACTCGGGGGCTTAGATGCAGTCAAGTACTCACCTAAGTTTGTAAAATCCTTCCGAGTGGTGAGCAATTCTCCCACTCGGGGGTTTAGGTGCAGTCCAGTACTCCCCTAAGTTTTTAATATCCTACCGAGTGGCGAGCAATCCTCCCACTCAAGGGCTTAGCTACAGTCCAGTACTCGCCTAAGTTTGTAAAATCCTGCTCAGTGGCGAGCAATCCTCCCACGCGGGGGCTTAGTTGCAGTCTAGAACTCACCTAAGTTTGTAAAATCCTTCCGAGTGGGGAGGAATCCTCCCACTCGTGGGCTTAGCTGTAGTCCAGTACTCGCCTAAGTGATAGAAAATCCTACCGAGTGGTCAGTCTGCCTCTCACTCGGGGGCTTAGCTGTAGTCCAGTACTCGCCTAAGTGATAAAAATCCTACTGAGTGGTGTGCCAGCCTCTCACTCGGAGGCTTAGCTGCAGTTCAGTACTCGCCTAAGTTTAAAAAGTCCTACCAAACGGTACAGGTCGGCCACCCCCCCCGGGGGTGCACCATCAAGAAGAAGGATGAGATTGTGGGAACAATCTTCCCGCTGGAGGGCTTAGCTGCAGTCCAGTACTCGCCTAAGTTTGTAAAATCCTACCGAGTGGTGAGCAATCCCCCCACTCGGGGGATTAGCTGCAGTCCAGTACTCGCGTAAATTTGAAAAATCCTACCGAGTGGTGAGCAATCCTCCCACTCGGGGACTTAGATGCAGTCAAGTACTCACCTAAGTTTGTAAAACCCTACCGAGTGGTGAGGAATCCTCCCAGTCAGGGGCTTAGCTGCAGTCCAGTACATGCATAAGTTTGTAAAATCCTACCGAGTGGTGAGCAATCCTCCCACTCGGGGGCTTAGCTGCAGTCCAGAACTCGCCTAAGTTTGTAACATCCTACCGAGTGGTGAGCAATCCTCCTACTCGGGGGCTTAGCTGCACTCCAGTACTCGCCTAAGTTTGTAAAATCCTACCGAGTGGCGAGCAATCCTCCCACTCGGGGGCTTAGCTGCAGTCTAGAACTCACCTAAGTTTGTAAAATCCTTCCGAGTGGGAAGCAATCCTCCTACTCTGGGTCTTAGCTGCAGTCCATACTCGCCTAAGTGATAAAAAATCCTACTGAGTGGTCAGTCTGCCTCTCACTCAGGGGCTTAGTTTTAGTCCAGTACTCGCCTAAGTGATAAAAATCCTACCGAGTGGTGAGCCAGCCTCTCACTCAGAGGCTTAGCTGTAGTCCAGTACTCGCATAAGTTTAAAAAGTCCTACCAAACGGTACGGGTCGCCATCCCCCCCGGGTTGCACCGTCAAGAAGAAGGACGAGATTGTGGGAACAATCTTCCCGCTGGAGGGCTTAGCTGCAGTCCAGCACTCGCCTAAGTTTGAAAAATCCTACCGAGTGGTGACCAATCCTCCCACTCGGGGGCTTAGATGCAGTCAAGTACTCACCTAAGTTTGTAAAACCCTACCGAGTGGTGAGCCATTCTCCCACTCGGGGGCTTAGGTGCAGTCCAGTACTCGCCTAAGTTTGTAAAATCCTACCGATTGGTGAGCAATCCTCCCACTCGGGGGCTTAGCTGTAGTCTAGAACTCGCCTAAGTTTGTAACATCCTACCGAGTGGAGAGCAATCCTCCTACTCTGGGGCTTAGCTGCAGTCCAGTACTCGCCTAAGTTTGTAAAATCCTACCGAGTGGTGAGCAATCCTCCTACTCGGGGGCTTAGCTGCAGTCC
>NC_041387.1:281945127-281946273 GCF_002162155.2 Triticum dicoccoides | reverse complement strand
TACCAAGTGGTGAGCAATCCTCCCACTCGGGGGCTTAGGTGCAGTCCAGTACTCGCCTAAGTTTGTAAAATCCTACCGATTGGTGAGCAATCCTCCCACTCCGGGGCTTAGCTGCAGTCTAGAACTCGCCTAAGTTTGTAACATCCTACCGAGTGGAGAGCAATCCTCCTACTCTGGGGCTTAGCTGCAGTCCAGTACTCGCCTAAGTTTGTAAAATCCTACCGAGTGGCGAGCAATCCTCCCACTCGGGGGCTTAGCTGCAGTCTAGAACTCACCTAAGTTTGTAACATCCTTCCGAGTGGGGAGCAATCCTCCCACTAGTGGGCTTAGCTGCAGTCCAGTACTCGCCTAAGTGATTAAAATTCCTACCGAGTGGTCAGTCTGCCTCTCACTCAGGGGCTAAGTTGTAGTCCAGTACTCGCCTAAGTGATAAAAATCCTACCGAGTGGTGAGCCAGCCTCTCACTCGGAGGCTTAGCTGCAGTCCAGTACTCGCCTATGTTTAAAAAGTCCTACCAAATGGTACGGGTCGCCATCCCCCCCCCCGGGGGTTGCACCATCAAGAAGAAGGACGAGATTGTGGGAACAATCTTCCCGCTGGAGGGCTTAGCTGCAGTCCAGTACTCGCCTAAGTTTTTAAAATCCTACCGAGTGCTGAGCAATCCCCCCTAGTCGGGGGCTTAGCTGCAGTCCAGTACTCACCTAAGTTTGTAAAATCCTACCAAGTGGTGAGCAATCCTCCCACTCGGGGGCTTAGGTGCAGTCCAGTACTCGCCTAAGTTTGTAAAATCCTACCGAGTGGTCTGCAATCCTCCCACTCGGGGGCTTAGCTGCAGTCTAGAACTCGCCTAAGTTTGTAACATCCTACCGAGTGGAGAGCAATCCTCCTACTCTGGGGCTTAGCTGCAGTCCAGTACTCGCCTAAGTTTGTAAAATCCTACCGAGTGGCGAGCAATCCTCCCACTCGGGGGCTTAGCTGCAGTCTAGAACTCACCTAAGTTTGTAACATCCTTCCGAGTGGGGAGCAATCCTCCCATTAGTGGGCTTAGCTGCAGTCCAGTACTCGCCTAAGTGATAAAAATTCGTACCGAGTGGTCAGTCTGCCTCTCACTCAGGGGCTTAGTTGTAGTCCAGTACTCGCCTAAGT
>NC_041387.1:281943742-281944931 GCF_002162155.2 Triticum dicoccoides | reverse complement strand
ATTGTGGGAACAATCTTCCCGCTGGAGGGCTTAGCTGCAGTCCAGTACTCGCCTAAGTTTTTAAAATCCTACCGAGTGCTGAGCAATCCCCCCTAGTCGGGGGCTTAGCTGCAGTCCAGTACTCGCCTAAGTTTGAAAAATCCTACCGAGTGGTGAGCAATCCTCCCACTCGGGGGCTTAGATGCAGTCAAGTACTCACCTAAGTTTGTAAAACCCTACCGAGTGGTGAGGAATCCTCCCAGTCGGGGGCTTAGCTGCAGTCCAGAACTCGCCTAAGTTTGTAACATCCTACCGAGTGGTGAGCAATCCTCCTACTCGGGGGCTTAGCTGCACTCCAGTACTCGCCTAAGTTTGTAAAATCCTACCGAGTGGCGAGCAATCCTCCCACTCGGGGGCTTAGCTGCAGTCTAGAACTCACCTAAGTTTGTAAAATCCTTCCGAGTGGGAAGCAATCCTCCTACTCTGGGGCTTAGCTGCAGTCCAGTACTCGCCTAAGTGATAAAAAATCCTACTGAGTGGTCAGTCTGCCTCTCACTCAGGGGCTTAGTTTTAGTTCAGTACTCGCCTAAGTGATAAAAATCCTACCGAGTGGTGAGCCAGCCTCTCACTCGGAGGCTTAGCTGCAGTCCAGTACTCGCATAAGTTTAAAAAGTCCTACCAAACGGTACGGGTCGCCATCCCCCCCCCCGGGTTGCACCATCAAGAAGAAGGACGAGATTGTGGGAACAATCTTCCCGCTAGAGGGCTTAGCTGCAGTCCAGTACTCGCCTAAGTTTGTAAAATCCTACCGAGTGGTGAGGAATCCCCCCACTCGGGGGCTTAGCTGCAGTCCAGTACTCGCCTAAGTATGAAAAATCCTACCGAGTGGTGAGCAATGCTCCCACTCGGGGGCTTAGATGCAGTCAAGTACTCACCTAAGTTTGTAAAATCCTACCGAGTGGTGAGCAATTCTCCCACTCGGAGGCTTAGGTGCAGTCCAGTACTCGCCTAAGTTTGTAATATCCTACCGAGTGGCGAGCAATCCTCCCACTCAAGGGCTTAGCTACAGTCCAGTACTCGCCTAAGTTTGTAAAATCCTACCGAGTGGTGAGCAATCCTCCAACTCCGGGGCTTAGCTGCAGTCCAGTACTCACCTAAGTTTGTAAAATCCTACCAAGTGGTGAGCAATCCTCCCACTCGGGGGCTTAGG
>NC_041387.1:281942314-281943249 GCF_002162155.2 Triticum dicoccoides | reverse complement strand
AAGTTTGTAAAACCCCACCGAGTGGTGAGGAATCCTCCCAGTCGGGGGCTTAGCTGCAGTCCAGTACACGCATAAGTTTGTAAAATCCTACCGAGTGGTGAGCAATCCTCCCACTCGGGGGCTTAGCTGCAGTCCAGAACTCGCCTAAGTTTGTAACATCCAACCGAGTGGTGAGCAATCCTCCTACTCGGGGGCTTAGCTGCACTCCAGTACTCGCCTAAGTTTGTAAAATCCTACCGAGTGGCGAGCAATCCTCCCACTCGGGGGCTTAGCTGCAGTCTAGAACTCACCTAAGTTTTTAACATCCTTCCGAGTGGGGAGCAATCCTCCCACTAGTGGGCTTAGCTGCAGTCCAGTACTCGCCTAAGTGATAAAAATTCCTACCGAGTGGTCAGTCTGCCTCTCACTCAAGGGCTTAGTTGTAGTCCAGTACTCGCCTAAGTGATAAAAATCCTACCGAGTGGTGAGCCAGCCTCTCACTCGGAGGCTTAGCTGCAGTCCAGTACTCGCCTAAGTTTAAAAAGTCCTACCAAACGGTACGGGTCGCCATCCGCCCCCCCCGGGGGTTGCACCGTCAAGAAGAAGGACGAGATTGTGGGAACAATCTTCCCACTGGAGGGCTTAGCTGCAGTCCAGTACTCGCCTAAGTTTGTAAAATCCTACCGAGTGCTGAGCAATCCCCCCAGTCGGGGGCTTAGCTGCAGTCCAGTACTCGCCTAAGTTTGAAAAATCCTACCGAGTGGTGAGCAATCCTCCCACTCGGGGGCTTAGATGCAGTCAAGTACTCACCTAAGTTTGTAAAACCCTACCGAGTGGTGAGCAATTCTCCCAGTCGGGGGCTTAGGTGCAGTTCAGTACTCGCCTAAGTATGTAATATCCTACCGAGTGGCGAGCAATCCTCCCACTCAAGGGCTTAGCTACAGTCCAGTACTCGC
>NC_041387.1:281941062-281941938 GCF_002162155.2 Triticum dicoccoides | reverse complement strand
CCAGTACTCGCCTAAGTTTGAAAAATCCTACCGAGTGGTGTGCAATCCTCCCACTCGGGGGCTTAGATGCAGTCAAGTACTCACCTAAGATTGTAAAATCCTTCCAAGTGGTGAGCAATCCTCCCACTCGGGGGCTTAGGTGCAGTCCAGTACTCGCCTAAGTTTGTAAAATCCTACCGAGTGGTGAGCAATCCTCCCACGCGGGGGCTTAGCTGCAGTCTACAACTCACCTAAGTTTGTAAAATCCTTCCGAGTGGGGAGGAATCCTCCCACTCGTGGGCTTAGCTGCAGTCCAGTACTCACCTAAGTGATAGAAAATCCTACCGAGTGGTCAATCTGCCTCTCACTCGGGGGCTTAGCTGTAGTCCAGTACTCACCTAGGTGATAAAAATCCTACCAAGTGGTGAGCCAGCCTCTCACTCGGAGGCTTAGCTGCAGTCCAGTACTCGCCTAAGTTTAAAAAGTCCTAACAAACGGTACGGGTCGACCATCCCCCCCCCGGGGTTGCACCGTCAAGAAGAATGACGAGATTGTGGGAACAATCTTCCCGCTGGAGGGCTTAGCTGCAGTCCAGTACTCGCCTAAGTTTGTAAAATCCTACCGAGTGGTGAGCAATCCCCCCACTCGAGGGCTTAGCTGCAGTCCAGTACTCGCGTAAGTTTGAAAAATCCTACCGAGTTGTGAGAAATCCTCCCACTCAGGGGTTTAGATGCAGTTAAGTACTCACCTAAGTTTGCAAAATCCTATCGAGTGGTGAGCAATCCTCCCAGTCGGGGGCTTAGCTGTAGTCCAATACACGCCTAAGTTTGTAAAATCCTACCGAATGGTGAGCAATTTTCCCACTCGGGGGCTTAGCTGCAGTCCAGAACTCGCCTA
>NC_041387.1:281940116-281941052 GCF_002162155.2 Triticum dicoccoides | reverse complement strand
CAGTCCAGTACTCACCTAAGTTTGTAAAATCCTACCAAGTGGTGAGCAATCCTCCCACTCGGGGGCTTAGGTGCAGTCCAGTACTCGCCTAAGTTTGTAAAATCCTACCGAGTGGTCTGCAATCCTCCCACTCGGGGGCTTAGCTGCAGTCTAGAACTCGCCTAAGTTTGTAACATCCTACCGAGTGGAGAGCAATCCTCCTACTCTGGGGCTTAGCTGCAGTCCAGTACTCGCCTAAGTTTGTAAAATCCTACCGAGTGGCGAGCAATCCTCCCACTCGGGGGCTTAGCTGCAGTCTAGAACTCACCTAAGTTTGTAACATCCTTCCGAGTGGGGAGCAATCCTCCCATTAGTGGGCTTAGCTGCAGTCCAGTACTCGCCTAAGTGATAAAAATTCGTACCGAGTGGTCAGTCTGCCTCTCACTCAGGGGCTTAGTTGTAGTCCAGTACTCGCCTAAGTGATAAAAATCCTACCGAGTGGTGAGCCAGCCTCTCACTCGGAGGCTTAGCTGCAGTCCAGTACTCGCCTAAGTTTAAAAAGTCCTACCAAACGGTACGGGTCGCCATCCCCCCCCCGGGGGGTTGCACCGTCAAGAAGAAGGACGAGATTGTGGGAACAATCTTCCCGCTGGAGGGCTTAGCTGCAGTCCAGTACTCGCCTAAGTTTGTAAAATCCTACCGAGTGCTGAGCAATCCCCCCAGTCGGGGGCTTAGCTGCAGTCCAGTACTCGCCTAAGTTTGAAAAATCCTACCGAGTGGTGACCAATCCTCCCACTCGGGGGCTTAGATGCAGTCAAGTACTCACCTAAGTTTGTAAAACCCTACCGAGTGGTGAGCCATTCTCCCACTCGGGTGCTTAGGTGCAGTCCAGTACTCGCCTAAGTATGTAATATCCTACCGAGTGGCGAGCAATCCTCCCACTCAAGGGCTTAGCTA
>NC_041387.1:281936385-281937354 GCF_002162155.2 Triticum dicoccoides | reverse complement strand
AAGTTTGTAACATCCTACCGAGTGGTGAGCAATCCTCCTACTCGGGGGCTTAGCTGCAGTCCAGTACTCGCCTAAGTTTGTAAAATCCTACCGAGTGGCGAGCAATCCTCCCACTCGGGGGCTTAGCTGCAGTGAACTCACCTAAGTTTGTAAAATCCTTCCGAGTGGGGAGCAATCCTCCCACTAGTGGGCTTAGCTGCAGTCCAGTACTCGCCTAAGTGATAAGAAATCCTACCGAGTGGTCAGTCTGCCTCTCATTCCGGGGCTTAGCTGTAGTCCAGTACTCGCCTAAGTGATAAAAATCCTACCGAGTGGTGAGCCAGCCTCTCACTCGGAGGCTGAGATGCAGTCCAGTACTCACCTAAGTTTAAAAAGTCCTACCAAATGGTACGGGTCGGCCATCCCCTCCCCCCGGGGTTGCACCGTCAAGAAGAAGGACGAGATTGTGGGAACAATCTTCCCGCTGGAGGGCTTAGCTGGAGTGCAGTACTCGCCTAAGTTTATAAAATCCTACCGAGTGGTGAGAAATCCCCCCACTCAGGGGCTCAGCTGCAGTCTAGTACTCGCCTAAGTTTGAAAAATCCTACCGAGTGGTGAGCAATCCTCCCACTCAGGGGCTTAGATGCAGTCAAGTACTCACCTAAGTTTGTAAAATCCTACCGAGTGGTGAGCAATTCTCCCACTCGGGGGCTTAGCTGTAGTCCAGTACTCGCCTAAGTTTGTAAAATCCTACCGAGTGGCGAGCAATCCTCCCACTCAAGGGCTTAGGTGCAGTCCAGTACTCGCCTAAGTTTGTAAAATCCTTTCGAGTGGTGAGCAATTCTCCCACTCGGGGGCTTAGCTGCATTCCAATAGTCGCCTAAGTTTGAAAAATCCTACCGAGTGGTGTGCAATCCCCCACTCGGGGGCTTAGATGCAGTCAAGTACTCACCTAAGTTTGTAAAATCCTACCAAGTGGTGAGCAATCCT
>NC_041387.1:281935495-281936058 GCF_002162155.2 Triticum dicoccoides | reverse complement strand
AATGGTGAGCAATCCTCCTACTCGGGGGCTTAGCTGCAGTCCAGTACTCGCCTAAGTTTGTAAAATCCTACCGAGTGGCGAGCAATCCTCCCACTCGGGGGCTTAGCTGCAGTCTAGAACTCACCTAAGTTTGTAAAATCCTTCCGAGTGGGGAGCAATCCTCCCACTCATGGGCTTAGCTGCAGTCCAGTACTCGCCCAAGTTTCTAAAATCCTACCAAGTGGCGAGCAATCCTCCCACTCGGGGGCTTAGCTGCAGTCTAGAACTCGCCTAAGTTTGTAAAATCCTACCGAGTGGTGAGAAATCCTCCCACTCGGAGGCTTAGCTGCAGTCCAGTACTCGCCTAAGTTTGGAAAATCCTACCGAGTGAAAACTGATCTTCTCGCTCGAGGACTTAGCAAAGTGCGGGTCGACCACGAACCCCACTCCAGAGTTGCACCATCAAGAAGAAGGACGAGATTGAGCATGTCGCCAAGGCGAGCCACTTTCAGGAACATCAAGACCATTGCTGAATGCCTCGTTGATGAGTTGTCCGGTCCCGCCGAATGGTGCGGGTCGACCAC
>NC_041387.1:281920687-281935363 GCF_002162155.2 Triticum dicoccoides | reverse complement strand
CACCGTCAAGAAGAAGGACAAGATTGTGCACACTATCAAAGGCCCATCCAACGGCTGGTGCCAAGACAAACTGCTGAGAGGAACGTCAAGACCATTGCTAAGTGCCTTGCTGATGAGCTGATCAATGTTGCTGAACGCTCGTCCAACTAGTCGACTACTGATTCTTCTTCAGAAGCTGCATCGAACGAACAGAAACCAATCAGAGAGAAGAACGAGTTTCACTCGAAGATAAACGCAACATATTCAAGGATAAATCCAAAGGTTCCTAACCGCAGATTAAATTACTCGGGCGTCAGGCCCGAAGGAGTTTTAACGATTACAAAATAACTCGGCATTCCGAGGCAAATAAAGGTGAAGCATTATGTTTTTGAGTCACTCGGCGGGAGAAGGACTGGCTGGATCGCAGAAGCTATCGAGGTTGATGCTGTCGGCAATACGAGTGGCTCCCTCGAGGAAGGTTTCCATGAAGGACTAGAAGGAGTGCTTCTTAGTATTCGCTACCTTGAGGGCCGCAAGCTTGTGTTTCTTAGCCTCCTTGCAGTGCACTCGAACCAATGACAAGGCGACGTCAGCACCATAGCAAGCAGAGGACTTCTTCCACTCTTGCACTCGGCCAGGGATCTGATTAAGTTGAGTCATCAGCGACTCGAGGTCTTGAGAAAGTTCCGCCCGAGGCCAGAGTTCGGCGTCCGCTCGGGTCATCGCCGCCTTCAGTCGAGCCAGATAAGCAACTGCACCATCCAAGCGTGATTCTAATCGCAGCATGTTCATCGCAACGTCATATTTCATGGGACAATTGATGGGGTCGAGACCTGTCTCGACCCGCCCGGTTTCAGCTTCAAAGTCCTGACAAAGTTCTGTTCCATCGCGAAAAATAACGATTCAACAATATTACAACAAACTTCTGTCGACGACAAATTAAGCAGTCGAATGACCATACCTTCAAGCTTTAGGACAAGTTTCACGGCAAGTTGTTCCAGATAGGACTCTAGCTTGTCTATCTTGGTTCTGAGGCCGCCGACTTAAGTGGTCAGGTTCTCCTTGTCCTTCCTCAGTTTCTTGACTTCTCGATTAGCTTTCGAGATGGCAGTCTTCAACTTCACGTTCTCCTCCTCCAATTTCCCGACTAAAGCCAGCTTTTGGTCCGCAAGCGTCGTCTTCTCACGTGCTTCCTTCTAAGCAGCAGCAAGGTCCAGGTCCTTCTTCTCCAAAGCCTCCTTCATTCTCTCTAAAGAAACAACACTCTTCAGACGAGCCTGAAGTTGGCGGTTTTCACTATGCACATCTGCGTGCGTGAAGAAAAAGCAGTGGAAAGTGCGAGCTACTAAGCAGACAAGACAGTCGAATGGATACCTCCCATGATGGCCGTCTCTTGTTGAGCAGTATTGAGATTCTTCTTTGTGAGTTCAAGGTCAAGTTCAACGTTGATATGCTTCTTCTTTAACTCGGAAAGTCGAGCGCCAAGATCACAAGACCTCTGCAGTCAGCAAGAGAGATATGTCAGTCATCAGAAATAAGAGACTGTGACAAGGAAAAGTTACTCTAAGACTACTGCTGAATCAAATATTCAACAGTAGTCTCGGGGACTACACCCTGTGGATGCACTTAGCGTGCCCCCACTAGTTCAGATCAATACTCAGCAGGGTCTGCCCAGCGTGAGTTCAAAAATAGAGAGAGAGAGTACATTCTAAGACCTCAGTCGACTGCCAGCAGTCGACCGTGGTCTCGGGGACTACACCGAGTGGGTGCGCTCGGCGTGCCCCCATTGATCCGGATAGTTCACTAAGACTCAGCTCGAGTCGAGTGGAGTGGAAGATTTCCTAAACTCCAAACAAAGAAACACCCTAGTGGGTGATCAGATATAAAACAACATTCAACAGTTCGGTCGGAGTTTTGCTGACCTGAACATTGGTCTGAGGGGCAGTGCAGCACTGTAAGCCACCTGACTAGCTTTGTGCATCACCTTCACCTGCTCCATGACAAGGTTCACCTGGCGAAGAGCTTCCCTAGCGGCACTCGGCGAGTCGTCTGGGGTCTGATACACGACAAAGAGTGATGGCTGCAAGGCAGTCGAAGCAGTTACTGGGTCAGATGCGTGGAGTTGCACTAGAGTGGCAGGAGTCTGTGCAGTCGATCCCGACGGACGATCAGTCGTCAGTGGGCTGGCAAATGTGACGTTGGTCCGAACCAGCTCTCCGAAACGTTTGACCACCTCCTCAAGCACCGGTGTCGACTAAGGGACTTGAATTTCAAGCCTCCTCCTACTTGAGATTCCACTCTTCTCCCTCCTCTCCTATAGAGGCGCTTCTTCTTCTTCATCATCAGCGAGCACAACGATCTCTTGCGGAACTACAGAAAGGGAGAAATATCAGATATTCAGTCGATTGACGACTCACTCGACTAAATGAAACCTAGTCGAACGGACTTACCAGCCAGAGAGGTGGCCTCCTCGCCTCCTGGTGCCTTATCGATATCCATGTCAGTAGCAGCAGAGGTGGGGCTAGCAAGATACATGATCCAATTGGTCAAAACAGAAATTTCAGTCGGTCTGCATAAACAACAAGTGTGATACTCACCACGAAGCCATAGGGAGGTCCATCTTGATCCGCGACAAAGTCTTCCGAGCCTTCGGAGGAGCAACCTTGGGCTGCTTGGCGACCTTCTCCGCCGGCTCCGGAGTCGATGTCCGAGTGCCACGTTCTTCCCGCGCCCGCCCGCCGGGTTATGTTGCTGCTTAGATCAGCGTTTGGAACGCGGCGATGAGTCGACTTCTTCCTCGTCGTCTGACTCCTCGCTCTCCTCCTCCTCCTCTTCATCCGAAGACTCCCAGTCGCCACTCTCTTCTGCGCTGGCCTCTCCCTCCTAGCCCTGATCTAGATCTTGTTCGCTATTGGGCATCAAATACATCTCAGTAAAAACCTACAAGACAAAAAGTCGAGTAAAAGTCAGTCGACATCAAGTGCAGTTGGAACATATATGCCAGGCAGTCGGAATAAAAGAGCATACCTTGTCGGGCGGATTGTCGTCTCTGAAGTGGATGACTCGCCTAGATCCTCTGGGGTTGTCCTGATTGCCTGTGATACTCTTCAACCACATACCCACGTTCTTGGACGACACTTCCTCTGGGTGGACCCGAGCAGTGTCTTCGGGTCCGGAGTACAACCACATAGGATGATCATGAGCCTGAAGAGGCTGGATGCGTTGACTGAGGAACACTTCCAGCAGGTCTAGGCCGGTGACACCCTCATTGATAAGTTGGACCACTTTCTCCACCAACATCTTCGTCTCCACGTTCTCAGCAGCAGTCACTTTGAGTGGAGAAGGAGTCTGAACGCGGTCGAATCTGAAGTGGGGAAGGCCAGTCGACTGACCTGGAGCTGCGACATCCTTGCAGTAGAACCAGGTCGACTGCTAGCCTATAACCGATTCGGGGAGAGACGTAGCAGGGAAAGAACTCCTATGCCTTTTCTGGATACCTAAACCCCACACATCTGGATGACGTGGGTCTTTGAGTCACTCAACTTTGCTTTTTTGACCGACTAGGATCGGATGGTGAAGATATGTTTGAAAAGACCCCAGTGCAGTCGACAGCCCAAGAAGTTTTCACACAGTGTCAGGACCCCGACTCAATGCCACATCGATCTAGCATGTAACACCTCATATCACTTTGCGGCCTCACGCACGGTATTCCCATGGGTGTCGCCTTACCTTTGCCCGGGACCGTTTGCATCTTTTGGCACACGTATATGATGGTGTCGCTAGCATCCATATGATAAGGAGCCCGGGCTGACATGGCTAGTCGTAAACCCAAAGTGGCACAAACTTACAGGGACAGGCATCCATGACCCAACATCGAACGTGTCGGTCATCAGCGAGTGAATCCAGGCTGTAGCACTGGGCTAGCAGGACTCCGGTGAACCGGGCTGTAGCGGGCTAACAGGACTCCGGTATTCATCGCGTGACATTTCCCCGAAGGGACAGACACAGGAACGAAGAAGGACACATGCCGGCCAGCCTAAGTGTTCCGGAGAAGTGGCAAGCTACCATGGCTCAGTGGAAACACTAGGAGACATTTCCCGGTAAGAGAGGCTACTAAGGATGAACAACTAGATAGTCAGATCCCACACATACCAAGCATTTCAATAACATACACACAAAATGCTCGATATGTGCAAACACAACATGGCATCACAACATGACTCTACAACTCAAGTATTTATATTCAATAGGCTCCGAGGAGCGAGATATTACAATCATGGGTCTCATGACCCAACACTCAGAGCATACAAGTCAAAGCACAAGCGGAAGCTATCATGTCTGAGTACAGACATCTATAAATGAAAAAGGCTAAGAAGCCTGACTATCTACCAGATCCTGCCGAGGGCACAAGATCATAGCTGAGGTAACAAGCTAAACGTCGAAGTCCACGCGGTACTACTAGCGAGACCGAAGTCTCTCTGCAAAAACATAAATTAAGCAACATGCGTACAAATGTACCCAGCAAGACTAACATTAGATCTAACTACATATGCATCATTATCGACAAGGGGATGGTGGAGTTTGACTGCAGCAAGCCAGCTTTGACTCGGTGTTTATCCTGAACTACGACTGCAAGTAACTCTTTTGAGGTGGCGCACACGAGACCACATATTCACCAACCAATACACCACTATGGATTCGCTCCCGTCTCCCTACGAGAACGCCATCCATAGCACTCACGCTTATCTTGCGTATTTTAGAGTATCCACTTTCACTTGTCTATGAACTATGCAAGGGGTCCAAGTTTCCATATCCGAGGAATCCGGCTATTCGAATAGATAATGATAACCCTGCAGGGGTGTACTTCTTCACACATGCTTTCGCCACTTATCGCCCTGTACACGTCATGTACCTCGGCAACCTTCAAGCGGAAGCCGGGCGAGGGAGTCGGCCACGCCCTAACTAACCGAACAAGTCTCTAGTCCAGGTTTATCGCCTATTCGGGTTCCATCCGCAAGGAGATCCGGCCGGGGTGTCGCTCACGGCCCCAAACGATGTGTGCAGGGTTCCCAAGCCCACCTCGACGGGTGGATGTACGCTTGGTACACCGTGCCACTGTGCCTAGTCTGTCCCAAGCCCACCTGTACCGGGTGCCACTTGGTAGACTACTAACACTACCTACAAACACCAGAAACTAGTTGCAACTCCTGGACAGAGATCATGTTGATTAATAAGTCGAGAGGGGTCGAGTTACCGGAACCCAATGTGTAGTAGTAACTGGTCATGGATCACAAACACAGAACTCAGTTCCTGAAGACGGCTGCAATGAGACAACCCACCATGTACTCCTACATGGCCTCTCACCGCTACCTTTACCAAATCGTGTTCACACACTTAGCTCACACACAGTAGGACATGTTCACACGCCTCTGATTCATCCCCGATGAATCAGACCTGACTCAACTCTAAGCAGTAGCAGGCATGACAAACAAGCATGAATGAGTAGGCACATCAGGGCTCAAACAACTCCTACTCATGCTAGTGGGTTTCATCTATTTACTGTGACAATGACAGGTCATGCAAAGGATAAAGGGGTTCAGCTACCGCAACAAGTAACAAATATGCCGTTGTTGTCCTAATGCAGTAAAAGAGAGCAGGAGCGAGAGAGTGGGATTTTATCGGAATGAACAAGGGGGTTTTGCTTGCCTGGCACTTCTGAAGATAATATAGCTCTTCATCGGTGTCATCGATCACATCGCCGGTACACGTCTATCGAGAGGGGACAATTACCGGCAAACAAGGAAGAACACAATCAATGCAATGCGACAATATGATGCATGAATGTGACATGGCAATATGATGTGATTTGAGCTAATGCAACTAGCTATGATTTAAATGAAGTTGGTTTGAATACAAGATTCAAATTCAAACTCCATATATGATTATTTAAATGCCCTTAATTTGTTTTGTCCAAAACAGAGGATAAACATTGTTCAAACATGCATGAAAATGTAACAGATGGATTCCTTGAATTTTTCTGATAATTTTTCATATATAATTTATTTAATTTGGAGCTACGGTTGAATTTCTATGAATTTTAGAAGTTTATACAATTTTCTAGAATTTTCTGAATAAAAATAATCCAGAAAATGATTTATTGCGTCAGCACTAGGTCATGCTGATGTCAGCAGGTCAACTGGGCGCCCCAGGTCAAACCTGACCTGTGGGCCCTGCGTGTTAGTGTCTGGAATAACTAACCTAATTAAGATTAACCCTAACTAACTTGGTTAGCCGGGCGGGGCCCGCATGTCAGTGAGTCAGTGGCTTAACTAGAATTAGTTATTAATTAACCAAAAGTTCGCAGGGGCCGGGCCCACCTGTCAGTGAGCCTGGGGAAGTCAAACAGGGTCAAATCCCGGGTCAGTGGGGTCAAACCCACCGGCGACATGACGCCGGCGAGGCCCGAGACGGCGGCGCGAGCCGGAAACGCGCTACAGGGCACGGGCGAGGCTGTGCTTGGGCTCGTTGGAGAGCCCTTGCTGGTGCGCATCGAATGGTGGTGGTGGCCGTGCCTGTGGTGGCCGGTACCGACGAAGGCGAGCTCGTGAGCGGCGGCCGGAGTTCGGCCAACGGCGGGTTAGGCGATGCAGGGCGCTAGGGGAGGCGTTGGTGCGTGCTACGTGCTCCTGGTGAGGTGTGGAGCACGGTGGTGTGCCCGGCTTCGAGCCACAGTGGATCTGGCCACGACGGCGACGAGGCACGGCGGTGGCGAGCTTCGGCCATGGTGGAAGATGGAGCTAGGGGACGGGAACAGAGGGAGCGAGCAAAGAGGAGGCAACAGGAGCTCACAGGGAGAACGATGAGGTGGTCAGCGAGCTCGGGGGCGTCTTCAGTGCTGCGAATCGAACGGTGGCGATCACCGGCCGTGGCGATGAAGATGGCGGTGATGGCGTGGCTTCAGGGCACCCGGCGTCGCGTGCGTCGTGGTAGAGCTTCCCGGACCCAAGGCGGAGCTCGTGGCCTAACTGGCTGGGCGTGGGGATGCTGGTGGCTCCGGTGGTGCTCGTCGGCGGTCTCGGGTGCGTCCGGGGATGAGCGAGGGAGAGAGACAGAGGAGGGAGAGGGGATGCAGCGGGTGATGGAGAAGAGCGAGGGGACACGGGGCGTCGTCGTGGCGTTGCTAGGAGGGCCAGGGAAGCAGGAGGTGGCCGGGGCGGCGTCGGCGCTCGCCACTGAGCTGCTTCGGTGCGAGGGGAGGAAGACGACAGGGGGGAAAGCGGCGGTGGGCTGGGCCACTGGGGGAGCTGGGCCGGCTGGGCTGGACAGGTAAGCGCCAGGTAAGTTGTTGGGCTTCTCTCCTTTTTTTATATTTCTGTTCTGTTTTCTTTATTTAATTCTTTTGCCACTGTTTTGAATTTAAAATAACTCAAACAATGCCAAAACTCCTGTGAATATTTTTATTTTGCTAGATGGACTTTTCCAAAAGCTCATAAAATATTTCAGGGGTATTTGAAATTATATTCTAGTTATATGAATATAATTCAAATTCAAATAGCTAATGATTTAAATTCAAAGTCCCAAAAATAAATCCTTTTAAAATGTTCATTATTTTTGGTTTGGATCAAAACCCTTGCCAAGAATATTAAACATCTAAGAAGAGCATTTTGGAACAATGAATGAGATTTTAGGGTTTTTGCCCTTCTTTTATTTAGGGTTTTGAGGCTTCTGAATTCCTCAGTTCAAGTTTCAAAAATTTAAACATGATGCACAGATGGAAGCAAGCATAGGACAGGCCAGAACTAGGGATGTGACAACTCACCCCCACTAAACAAGAATCTCGTCTCGAGATTCAAGCGTAGGGTAAGATGAAGGGGAAACGCAAACTAGTACAATCTTCACGATCCAGGTTGCACTTTGAATGAACGTTGATTCGATCACCATCATTGTCTCGAAGTATTGCTCTCAGAAATCCTGCCAACATGACATGGAGAGAAGAAGGAGACTCTAGAAGGGTCGATCTTCTCGAAGATCGAACAACTCAGGATTAACTCACGGAATGAGACATATCAACCTCTCTTGAGCTGAGACACTAAACATACATCCATGGGAATGGAGTGAAGCAGATGACGAAGGTTCACTAGGTAGACAATAATTCCACACTTAAGAAGGTGGTAAACGATTGTTAACGTAGCGAGGAGTTGAGTTGCCACAATACCATAACGGGGCACCTTAGGGAAGGTGACTTGTGGAAATATCCCCTTAAGTGGCAAAAAGAATTACCTTTGGTTCAGAGATCATTGAAACTCTTTATACCAGCCTAAGGAAAATCTCGAGCGATCGTTTGGAGGGGTTCGGTAGAATGGCATACTCGGAGTTGGATGATGTGGATTACCTTGTTGAAGACAACGTAATGGATGAATTTGCTTACCACCGGAAATGGAAGAGACCCATGGTATAATGGCACATTGGCGGTGCAAGCTGGGAACGAAATGCAAATGCTGGGAATGATTCTGGTAACTGGGGGAAGAACCCAACAATAGAGAGTGAATTCACTGTTTGAGAAGTTATAGCATAACCGAGGAAGTTGAGAGCAACCCTAGTTAATGCCGATGGTAACACCTAACACTTGTGCGTGCTCTCAAGAACTTGAGCATTTCCACAATCATCAAGGTTTTACCAACATCCGTGTCAAGGATCCTGGCAACACAACTTGCTACCATGATGAATGATGATGGATGATGCAGATGCAAAGGAAGATAACACTTTCTCAGATTTCACCCTTGGCGGGGCCAAGGAAATAAAATCTGGATAATCGACCGAGAGACATTTAGCACTCCGCTTCTAATGTTCTCCTTGATGTGCTAGTGTATCCCATTCATAGATATGGTTTGATAACTAGAACATCAAGTAAAAGGTCGGACTTCGGGAGCAATAGAATCCATAAGGAATAGTTATGGAGGTAAATCCTACGAAATCCTTATGGGGATGTGGCCAATTTCTTCAATCAAGATACTACAATAATAGGTCTTCCGGCTGGGTGTGTTGGCCATGATATCCACTTAAACGGTTATCGAGGGACCAATATTATAGTTCTTGGGAAATGTTCCAACCATCATATCTGCCTGAGATTCAGACCCGGTTGGTGTCAGAATATTCCAGACTCATCGAGTCTAGGAAGAAAAATGAAAGTTTGCAACATAAATCGACGAGATGACGTTGCGAGATTCTCGGGGAATGAACTACGATAGTAAGCTCCAAAACATGAGCTGGTTCTGCTACAAACATGCGAACACTCTGTCCCAGACAAACATGACCACGTGGTAGTCTTATAATAAAACACTACCGAGTTCAGGTGGGGAACCATCAACGAGGATATCAAAATCCTTGCAGAAGGCATGCTCTTAAGAAGGAACTTCTTCTCCTTAAACAAATCAATCAGTGGCTTGGTGTGCTCGGAACACATATGGAATGAAGGTTGCAAGTCTCCAAACCATAGAATACTTCGCACATATGCATGACTGACTTGGGATGATTCCAGAGGAAGCAAAACTAACTTTCTCAAATTCACGGCGGCAACTTTCACCAAATGCACGTGTATAAGAGGAAGTCACTCCTTTCATCAAACAAATACTTCATGAGCTAGCATGAAGAAAATGCTTCAAAAGTTTCCAACACTAACTTGTTGTCCAACAAGACCATGGAGGAGATAAGGATGTTGTCAATGGGCTCAACAACAATTCATCTGGGTTTCCTTTTAAAAGGAATTCCATAGTTAAGTGAACAAGTGATAGCATTGGTCAGACCAAAGATGTAAGGGTGTATGCTCGAGGGATCAACCACGAGTAAGACAACATTACGAGCATCGTTGGTACTGATTTGATTTGACGATAACCCACACTCAAATCAAAGGATTGATAAGACAATAGGTCCAGCAACTGATCATAGGGACCAATCGATGAAGATATCATCGTTCTTCAACACACACTACACCAGAATATCCCTTTGGAATGAACTAAGTCAGGCAAGCTTTTATCTTCCAACTCTCCAAGTTGTTGTCTAGCTTAACCAACTAGCTCCGGGATATCCAACACAGATTCTTGGAGAAAGGGTGGTTCACAAGAAACCAACTTGATCACGAGCCCAACATAACAGTCAGGAAATAACCCGGTAACAGTTCCAAGAAGATATTTGGAAAGTCACGAACCACCGGTATGTTACTAAGCTCGAGAACAATCTTGCCTTTCAGGGCAAGACGATATGATCAAATGAGCGAGGACTTGACAAAATCCTAACTCATCAATCGAAATGTGCACCAGGAAGATGGACAAGGTAGCACGATAAGTCTTAGAATGATGATTCAAGAACAAACACGTTAAGAATGAGGTTATTGTCCATTTACCTACCAAGCAACAAGGTTGCTAGGAGTATTGATTTCACACATCACGATTCACTTGTCGACATTCCGGTTATAACCACACGGAACCGAGGAATGAGTAATGATGGCGAGAAGTATCACTGTACCAAGAGTTCATAGGATGGTGTGCAATTCCTATAACAATCCCGATATAAAAGATGGTAATACTCCAAGGTAGAACAGAGCAAAAGGTGGATTAGCAATTTGTTCTGCGGAGCACAACTTCTTTGACCCAATCCTAGATATGGAAGAGGTACTGGAGTTTGTTTCTCCTAGTCATTCCGCGATAGAATGGCTTGACGGACCACAAGAGTAATAGGCATCGATAAACGAACGCACACATACTCTTGACTATCAATTGATAGACGAAGGTCAGTAGACAACTAAAGAGGGACAACTCAAAGGAACATATAACTTTCTGAGTTGTGGATGCATAGATTAGTATGTCGAACCAAGTTCAACATAATTCTTCCGGATAACCCATGCAGAAAGGTTGAGCTGGCAGAGTCACAATATAGCATGGAGAACTCATCGAGAGCACTCTTGTTGACATCTTTTGGTTCAGAAGAACTCCTGCCAAGAATGGTTCATGGTAATTGGAAGAAGGATGTACCACGAACCTCGAGAACTATCGCAAAGGTTACTAATATCCTAAAGGAACTAGCAAACACTATCAACATGAGGTAAGTAGAGTGAATCTCGGGTTCAAAACCCAGGAGTAGAATACCTACTACTAAGTAGCATCACGGAATGCTTTCGAGAATAAAGGCCAGAATCATCACGCTAGGACACAAATCATGGCTAGACCACTAGATGATCCCCTGAGACACCTAGGGTCATAATAATAATTCCAACATAAATGTCAAGCCAATAGAATACCTCAGCTCAACAATTAGTGTGATTGAGCTGGCATAAAGGAACATTGAAACCAGAGGGAAAGGATTTTGCAAATGCATCAGACTATTTAGAAACCTGGGATGACTCGGACAGCATAATGGCTGTAAATGCTCAGAAAAGATTTGAGACATACTACAAAATGGTGGCATAACCACTCAGAAGCACAATATCAAGGTTCCGAGATCAACAATTAACATACGGAAGTAGTAGGAACTGAACTGAGACTTAAATCCAACAATCTTATAAGTCTACTGATTAGTAACACGTGATCCTGATAGAAAGAAGAGATAGCCTAGTTCTTAATCCCCGTAGGAAAGATAAGATGACTCAGATCAGAAGGGCATAAGGTATAAGGAGTAAAAGAGCCTTACGTTCCATCCCACAATCAATTCCCTTATATAACTAAAGAATTTCTAGACTCAACTTCGACCAGTTTGGCTTGGTAAACCTACAGGCAGTCAAGCTCTGATACCAACGCTGTCAGGACCCCGACTCAATGCCACATCGATCTAGCATGTAACACCTCATATCACTTTGCGGCCTCACGCACGGTATTCCCACGGGTGTCACCTTACCTTTGCCCGGGACCGTTTGCGTCTTTTAGCACACGTATATGATGGTGTCGCTAGCATCCATATGATAAGGAGCCCGGGCTGACATGGCTAGTCGTAAACCCAAAGTGGCACAAACTTACAGGGACATGCATCCATGACCCAACATCGAACGTGTCGGTCATCAGCGAGTGAATCCGGGCTGTAGCACTGGGCTAGCAGGACTCCGGTGAACCGGGCTGTAGCGGGCTAACAGGACTCCGGTATTCATCGCGTGACATTTCCCCAAAGGGACAGACACAGGAACGAAGAAGGACACATGCCGGCCAGCCTAAGTGTTCCGGAGCAGTGGCAAGCTACCATGGCTCAGTGGAAACACTAGGAGACATTTCCCGGTAAGAGAGGCTACTAAGGATAAACAACTAGATAGTCAGATCCCACACATACTAAGCATTTCAATAACATACACACAATATGCTCGATATGTGCAAACACAACATGGCATCACAACATGACTCTACAACTCAAGTATTTATATTCAATAGGCTCCGAGGAGCGAGATATTACAATCATGGGTCTCATGACCCAACACTCAGAGCATACAAGTCAAAGCACAAGCGGAAGCTATCATGTTTGAGTACAGACATCTATAAATGAAAAAGGCTAAGAAGCCTGACTATCTACCAAGCCCACCTGTACCGGGTGCCACTGTGCCTAGTCTGTCCCAAGCCGTGCCGGGTGCCGCTTGGTACACCGTGCCACTGTGCCTAGTCTGTCCCAAGCCCACCTGTACCGGGTGCCACTTGGTAGACTACTAACACTACCTACAAACACCAGAAACTAGTTGCAACTCCTGGAGAGAGATCATGTTCATTAATAAGTCGAGAGGGGTCGAGTTACTGGAACCCAATGTGTGGTAGTAACTGGTCATGGATCACAAACAGAGAACTCAGTTCCTGAAGACGGCTGCAATGAGACAACCCACCATGTACTCCTACATGGCCTCTCACCGCTACCTTTACCAAATCGTGTTCACACACTTAGCTCACACACAGTAGGACATGTTCACACGCCTCTGATTCATCCCCGATGAATCAGACCTGACTCAACTCTAAGCAGTAGCAGGCATGACAAACAAGCATGAATGAGTAGGCACATCAGGGCTCAAACAACTCCTACTCATACTAGTGGGTTTCATCTATTTACTGTGACAATGACAGGTCATGCAAAGGATAAAGGGGTTCAGCTACCGCAGCAAGTAACAAATATGTCGTTGTTGTCCTAATGCAGTAAAAGAGAGCAGGAGCGAGAGAGTGGGATTTTATCGGAATGAACAAGGGGGTTTTGCTTGCCTGGCACTTTTGAAGATAATATAGCTCTTCATCAGTGTCATCGATCACATCGTCGGTACACGTCTATCGAGAGGGGACAATTACCGGCAAACAAGGAAGAACACAATCAATGCAATGCGACAATATGATGCATGAATGTGACATGGCAATATGATGTGATTTGAGCTAATGCAACTAGCTATGATTTAAATGAAGTTGGTTTGAATACAAGATTCAAATTCAAACTCCATATATGATTATTTAAATGCCCTTAATTTGTTTTGTCCAAAACAGAAGACAAACATTGTTCAAACATGCATGAAAATGGTACAGATGGATTCCTTGAATTTTTCTGATAATTTTTCATATATAATTTATTTAATTTGGAGCTATGGTTGAATTTCTATGAATTTTAGAAGTTTATACAATTTTCTGGAATTTTCTGAATAAAAATAATCCAGAAAATGATTTATTGCGTCAGCACTAGGTCATGCTGATGTCAGCAGGTCAACTGGGCGCCCCAGGTCAAACCTGACCTGCGGGCCCTGCGTGTCAGTGTCTGGACTAACTAACCTAATTAAGATTAACCCTAACTAACTTGGTTAGCCGGGCGGGGCCCGCATGTCAGTGAGTCAGTGGCTTAACTAGAATTAGTTATTAATTAACCAAAAGTTAGCAGGGGCCGGGCCCACTTGTCAGTGAGCCTGGGGAAGTCAAACAGGGTCAAATCCCGGGTCAGTGGGGTCAAACCCACCGGCGACATGACGCCGGCGAGGCCCGAGACGGCGGCGCGAGCCGGAAACGCGCTACAGGGCACGGGCGAGGCTGTGCTTGGGCTCGTTGGAGAGCCCTTGCTGGTGCGCATCGAATGGTGGTGGTGGCCGTGCCTGTGGTGGCCGGTACCAACGACGGCGAGCTCGTGAGCGGCGGCCGGAGTTCGGCCAACGGCGGGTTAGGCGATGCAGGGCGCTAGGGGAGGCGTTGGTGCGTGCTACGTGCTCCTGGTGAGGTGTGGAGCACAGTGGCTCTGGCCACGACGGCGACGAGGCACGGCGGCGGCGAGCTTCGGCCGTGGTGGAAGATGGAGCTAGGGGACGGGAACAGAGGGAGCGAGCAAAGAGGAGGCAGCAGGAGCTCACAGGGAGAACGATGAGGTGGTCAGCGAGCTCGGGGGCGTCTTCGGTGCTGCGAATCGAACGGCGGCGATCGCCGGCCGTGGCGATGAAGATGGCGGTGATGGCGTGGCTTCAGGGCACCCGGCGTCGCGTGCGTCGTGGTAGAGCTTCCCGGACCCAAGGCGGAGCTCGTGGCCTAACTGGCTGGGCGTGGGGATGCTGGTGGCTCCGGTGGTGCTCGTCGGCGGTCTCGGGTGCGTCCGGGGATGAGCGAGGGAGAGAGACAGAGGAGGGAGAGGGGATGCAGCGGGTGAGGGAGAAGAGCGAGGGGACACGGGGCGTCGTCGTGGCGTTGCTAGGAGGGCCAGGGAAGCAGGAGGTGGCCGGGG
>NC_041387.1:281877695-281920622 GCF_002162155.2 Triticum dicoccoides | reverse complement strand
AGAGAGACAGAGGAGGGAGAGGGGATGCAGCGGGTGAGGGAGAAGAGCGAGGGGACACGGGGCGTCGTCGTGGCATTGCTAGGAGGGCCAGGGAAGCAGGAGGTGGCCGGGGCGGCGTCGGCGCTCGCCACCGAGCTGCTTCGGTGCGAGGGGAGGAAGACGACAGGGGGGAAAGCGGCGGTGGGCTGGGCCGCTGGGGGAGCTGGGCCGGCTGGGCTGGACAGGTAAGCGCCAGGTAAGTTGCTGGGCTTCTCTCCCTTTTTTATATTTCTGTTCTGTTTTCTTTATTTAATTCTTTTGCCACTGTTTTGAATTTAAAATAACTCAAACAATGCCAAAACTCCTGTGAATATTTTTAGTTGGCTAGATGGACTTTTCCAAAAGCTCATAAAATATTTCAGGGGTATTTGAAATTATATTCTAGTTATATGAATATAATTCAAATTCAAATAGCTAATGATTTAAATTCAAAGTCCCAAAAATAAATCCTTTTAAAATGTTCATTATTTTTGGTTTGGATCAAAACCCTTGCCAAAAATATTAAACATCTAAGAAGAGAATTTTGGAACAATGAATGAGATTTTAGGGTTTTTGCCCTTCTTTTATTTAGGGTTTTGAGGCTTCTGAATTCCTCAGTTCAAGTTTCAAAAATTTAAACATGATGCACAGATGGAAGCAAGCATAGGACAGGCCAGAACTAGGGATGTGACACACAGCGACACGAACGCGGCCAGATACGTGATGGTGTTGGGAGAAAAATGGTGGAGTTGAGCACCGAAGAAATTCAGGATTTCCCGGAAGAAGGGGTGCAGAGGAAGCAAAAAACCCTGGTCGACGTGGGTGGCGAGCAGTACACAATCACCCGGTCGAGGCTAAGGCTCCATCTCCCCCTCCGGCAGCCTTGCCGCTCCCTTGGCGATCAGTCCGAACTCTGCCAGCTCGTCCAGATCTTCCTGCCGAAGCAAAGACCGGATCGAATCACCCTCGATCCAGCCCGGAGGTAGCCCCGCGCGCGAGGACGACCCGCGGTTCCGCTTCTTGCCTTTCACTGCCCCCGTCGCCTTCTTTGCATGCTCTAGCACCGCCGTCTTGTCCTTCACCATGGAAGCAGAGCGGCAGCATCGAGAGCGGAAGAGCTGGGCGCGGAGGAAGAAGAAGGAGAAACATGCATGCACAGTGCAGGCGCCTCAGCCCCGTCGCCTTATAAAGGGTTGCTTCTAAGTGACTGACGCGTGGGACCAGGCAATTCTGTCAAATCCCGCAACAGTCGCGCACAGCGTATGTGGTGAAAAGTCGGCATGGAAATCGAGGCATCACTATTTATCCGCTCCGCCCACTTCGGCGCTCCCCGTCTCGCGTGCTTCCCAGAAATTTCGTATCTCGCGAAATCCAGGATACGCAGCAGTCAATCGCGCCCAAGATCCTGCACTCTAATACATCACTCGGCAGACGATACCACAAGTCCAGTCGATAACTCTCTGAATGGATCAAGGCGGCTGAGTCGACGCTGGACTACCAACGTGAGTTTTCCATCTTGCAGAAAACGCTCGCGAAGGTGCAAAGCTCAGAACAAGTTCAACTTCAAACTACTTTCCACTCGAACCTTAATCGTTTCGGGGGCTACTTATGAGGATACAGACCTGGGGTAGGGTCATAGACCTGACCTATACGTCCTACTCGAGGTCACTACCCTAGAAGATAAGAAGTCCAAGAGGCAGCAAGAGACCCCCAGTCGAAGATGTCGAGTAAAATCCACTCGACAATCATGTCACTCGGGAGTCCTCCTACCTACTGTCATTCGACCTGTCAGGACCCCGACTGAATGTCACATCGATCTAGCCTGTAACACCTCATATCACTTTGCGGCCTCACGCACGGTATTCCCACAGGTGTCGCCTTACCTTTGCCCAAGACCGTTTGCGCCTTTTGGCTCACGTATATGATGATGTCGCTAGCATCCATATGATAAGGAGCCCGGGCTGACATGACTAGTCGTAAACCCAAAGTGGCACAGACTTACAGGGACAGGCATCCATGACCCAGCATCGAACGTGTCGGTCATCAGCAAGTGGGTCCGGGTTGTAGCACTGGGCTAGCAGGACTCCGGTAAACCGGGCTGTAGCGGGCTAACAGGGCTCCGGTACTCAATGCGTGACATTTCCCCGAAGGGACAGACACAGGAACGAAGAAGGACACATGCCGGCCAGCCTAAGTGTTCCGGAGCAGTAGCAAGCTACCACGGCTCAATGGAAACACTAGGAGACATTTCCCGGTAAGAGAGGCTACTAAAGATAAACAACTAGATAGTCAGATCCCACACATACCAAGCATTTCAATCATACACACAATATGCTCGATATGTGCAAATACAACAAGGCATCACAACATGACTCTACGACACAAGTACTTTATTTAAAGGCTCAGGGAGCCATACATAACATACATACAAGTACGTCACACGACCCACATTCAAGTCATACAGTCATACAAACCAGCAGCGGAAGTAACTTGTCTGAGTACAGACAACTAGTAAAATAAAAGAGGCTTGGAAAGCCTAGCTATACTACGTGGACCTTCACAAGCTCAGGATGACTACCTGGGCCTTAGTCTACTCGTTGATGTCAACGTCTACGAAGAACCCATCAGAAGGGGTTGCAGCGCCTTCTGTAAAATGTAAACTATAGCAACATGAGTACAAGGTACCCAGCAAGACTTACGTCAGATCCTACATACATGCACATTATCAAGAAGGGTTGGTGGAGTTATTGCAGCAAGCCAGCTTTGACTCTTGGCTAAACTATCCTACGAGACTCCAACTTGAAATGGTTTTGCGCACACGAGTCCACTACTCACCACTTCAATACACCACCAAGGATCCACCTCCGTCATCCTACGGAAGAGCCATCCTCGGCACTCACGCTTATCTTGAGATTTTTAGTAGTATCCATTCACTTGTCTATGAACTGTATAAGCAACCAAGTAGTCCTTTACCACGGACGCGGCTATTCGAATAGATCATGTTAACCCTGCAGGGGTGTACTTCTTCATACATGTTTCCACCACTTAGCGTCTGCACACGACATGTGCTCGGCAGACTTCAAGCGAAAGCCGACGTGGGTGTAGACCACGACCTACCTAAACACCCAAGTCTCTAGTCCAGGTTTATCGCCTATCCAGGTTCCATCCGCAGGGAGTCCGGCCGAGGTTTCCCATACGGCCCCGAACGATGTGTACAGGGTTCCCGAGATACCTAACGGGTATTCGATACATCGTGCCACGTACCTACTGCATCACAGCCCACCCCGCGGGTCAGCGCTGTGCACGGCCTCCAGTAAGCTACAAACACCAGAAACTACTTGCAACTCCTGGACAGATGACTAGGGTGAATAAGAAGTCGAGCGGGGTCATATTTCAGGGCCCAATGCATGATAGTAGCTGAATCTTAAATCACGCATACAGATCTCAGTTCTTAAGGTCGGCTTCAATGAAACAACCCACCATGTACTCCTACATGGCCTCTCATCGATACCTTTACCAAATCGTGTTCACCACATCACTCTCATTACCGACATGATCATTTCACTCCAGCCCATCACCCAGATGAACCAGACCTGACACGACTCTAAGCATAGCAGGTATAGCAAGGTAGGAACAACACATACATATGGCTCAATCAATTCCTACATATGCTAGTGGGTTTCATCTAATTACTATGGCAATGACAGGTCATGCAGAGGAAATGGGCTCAACTACCGTAGCACAGAGCAGTTTGAAACGCGTTGTCTTGATGCAGTAAAAGAGAGCAAGAGCGAGAACATGGGATTGTATCGATATGATCAAATGGTTGGTTGCTTGCCTGATGGATCGATGCACGGATACGGTTCTTCGCTAGGGTAATCACGGTACTCCTCGGAGGTAGAACCTGCCGCAAAGAACACCGATACACAACCATCACCAAACAATGTGCGACAATATGATGCATGCATGAAACATGGCAATATGAGTGTGTTGGGCTAATGCAACTAAAACCAGATGGGTTTGAATCAATTTGAACCAAAGATTCAAATTTCAAACTCATAAATGGCCCTTTAAAGTGTTTTATCTTGTTCTGCACTAAACCTCAAGTTAGTTTGTTTAAACATGCATGAAACTAGTACAGATGGATAGATTGGATTTTTCTGATCATTTTTCATATATAATTTGTTTGATTTGGAGCTACGGTTGAATTTATATGAATTTTTGAAGTTTGCAACAATTTCTGGAATTTATAAATCATTTTAGATTTATTTTAATTTCAGAAAAGGTTTACTGTGTCAGCATGAGGCCATGCTGACCTCAGCAAGTCAACAGACCTGGTCCAGGTCAAACCTGACGCGTGGGTCCAGGGTGTCAGTGGATAATTAACTAATTTAATTTAGTTTAAACTAATCTGGATAATTAGCAGAAGGGAGCCCCACCTGTCATTGACTCAACAGAGTCAACCAGGGCCCACCCATGGTCAAAGTCAAAATGGCTGCACCGGCGTTTAGCCGCCGGCGAGCCCGACGCGGCGGCGGAAGTGGTTTTGGCCGTTCCGGCCACCAAATGGGTCGCGGAGGGCATCGGGGTGGAGCTGAGGACGAGCCGCGGCTCTTGGTGGAGTCAGTTGGGGTCGGGGTGGCCGGAGTTGGCGCCGGCGACGACCTAGGCGGTCACCGGAGTTCGGGTGAAGGCGAACTCGGGGCTAGGGTGTGCAGTGAGGTGCGGGAAGTGCACGGTTGGACTCAACGCAACGTGGTGAGTGCGTTGGACACCGTGAGTTGGCCGGAGGATGGCCGGGAGCATGTCGGCGACGAGATCCGCGGCGGTGCGTGCGGGTGATCTTCGTGCGGTGGCTACACGGCTCGGGGGCGAGAGAGGAAGGGTAGGAGGGGTAGCTAGGCTCACAGAGCACCCGTAAAGGTCACCGGCGGGGTCGGGGACGAGATGATGCGGCGACGGCGTTGAAGGGGATCTCCGACGACGGGGAACTCGGGCGAGGTCGGTGCGGTGGACTCGGGCCTCACGAGCACGCGGGGCTCGGTTAGCTCGACGAAGTGGACGGCGGCGGAGCTCCTGGACACCACGAGACGGAGCACGGGCGGCGGGGAGCGTGGCTACGACGATGGAGCAGTGGCGATGGCGTCGGCCATGGCTGGGGAGCGTGAGGGGGAGGAGCTGGAGAGGAGAGGGGGCGTCTGGGGGGTTCGGGGGAGAGAGAGGGGTCGATCCACGGCATTAGCCGGGTGAATGGAGCGGCGAGGTGGCGAGCAGGTGCGTGGCACCCATGCGGTGCTCGCCGTCGAGCACCTTGCCTGCCTGCCTGGCCGGCAAGCAGCTCGCTGGCGCGGCGCTGGGCTGGGCCGGTAGGTGGGACGGGTTGCAGGCGCCAGGTAAGTCCTTCCTTTCTGCTTTTTTTCTTTTTCTATTTTTCTGCAACTTTGTTGAATTATTAAAAATACCTAGGCAACTCCTAAAATCACCAAACTGCTCCTGGTCCAAAGTTGGAATATTTCCAACATGAAACATTTCAGTTTAGGAATATTTGAGCATGTGAAATATTTTATATAATTTTAAATGCCCAAATTCAAATACTTATTATTTAATTCAAAGACCCTAAGATGACCTAGAAAATTGTGCAACACTTTTGGCAGAGGTTCTGAACCAAGACAAAAATGATGGACATTTTAGAAGGGCATTTCAGGTTCATTGAAAAAGTTTTTAGTAAACCCTAGTTGGTTTCAGAGGGGGCTGGGGGTTCTGACATCCCCATTTCAAGTTTCTGATGAAAGGATAAACATGATGCAACACTCTAATGCATGAACTAGCTAGGGTGTGACAACTCACCCCCACTCAAAAGAATCTTGACCCGAGATTTGGGTTCCTCCGGGAAGAAGGCGGGATACTCGAGTCGAAGACGATCCTCCCTTTCCCAAGTTGCTTCATTCTCAGAATGGTGCGACCATTGAACCTTGAGAAACTTGATATTATGACGTCGAGTGGTACGCTCAGCTTGATCGAGGATACGAACGGGGTACTCTCGATACGTGAGATTATCTTGGAGATCAAGCGTTTCGTGGTCTACTCCACGGATAGGATCCGAGAAGCAACGCCTGAGTTGAGAAACGTGGAAGACGTCGTGGACTCTGGAGAGATGCGGAGGTAGTTCCAATTGGTAGGCAACTTCTCCTCGTTTTGCGAGAATGCAAAAGGGTCCAATGTAACGAGGAGCCAATTTGCCCTTGATACCGAAGCGATGGGTTCCCTTCAGAGGAGTAACCCGAAGGTAAGCCTTCTCGTCAACCTCAAAAGTCATAGCCTTATGTTTTCGGTCATATTGACTCTTTTGACGAGATTGGGCTGTTTTCAACTTTTCACGAACGATGCGAACTTGCTCTTCTGCTTCCTGAATCATATCCGGGCCAAAGAATTGTCTTTCCCCGGTTTCTGACGAGTTAAGAGGCGTTCGACACCTTCGTCCATAGAGAACTTCAAAAGGGGCTTTGCCCAAGCTGGATTGATAGCTGTTGTTATAAGCAAATTCGGCAAATGGAAGGCATTTCTCCCACTCCATTCCGAATGAGATAACAGAAGCTCGAAGCATGTCTTCTAGAATCTGGTTGACGCGTTCCACTTGACCACTTGATTGAGGGTGGAAAGCGGTACTAAAAGAAAGGCGGGTTCCCATAGCATTTTGGAAACTTTCCCAAAATCGAGAGGTGAAAAGACTTCCTCGATCCGAGTTAATTTCCAAAGGAACACCATGGAGAGACACTATTCGGGAGATGTACAAGTCTGCTAACTGACTAGCAGTTATACTCTCACGAACAGGTAAGAAATGGGCCACTTTGGAAAGATGGTCGATAACGACGAAGATAGCGTTATTCCCTCTCTTGGTCCTGGGAAAACCGGTAATGAAGTCCATACCAATTTTATCCCATTTCCATTCAGGAATAGCTAGGGGTTGAAGGGTGCCAGCAGGGCGTTGATGCTCTGCTTTTACACGACAGCAGACGTCGCAATTAGCAATATACTGAGCAATTTCTCTCTTCATCCTAGTCCACCAGAACCTCTGGCGTAGGTCCTGATACATCTTGGTACTACCGGGATGAATGGTGAGAGGAGATTCATGAGCCTCCTTAAGGATCAACTGCCATAGATGCTGGTTCTTGGGAACCACTAAACGGTTCTCAAAGTACACAACACCATGATCATTTGTGGAGAAACATCTAGCACCTCCGCTAGCAATGTTCTCCTTGATCTTAGATAATCCCTTATCTCGCTTCTGGGCAGCGATGATTTGATCCGTAAGAGTAGGTTTCGCCACCAAGGTGGAAAGAAATCCTTGAGGAACAATGTGAAGGTTAAGCTTCCGAAATTCCTCATGGAGAAGCAGTTGACTTTGTTGTAACATCAGGTTGTTACAATAAGATTTACGACTTAGCGCATCAGCCATGACGTTGGCTTTCCCTGGGGTGTAAGTTATTCCTAAGTCGAAATCTGTGATCAACTCGACCCAACGTCTTTGCCTGAGATTTAAATCCGGTTGGGTGAATATATACTTCAGACTTTGGTGATCAGTGTAGATTTCGCAATGATTACCGAGAAGGTAATGTCGCCATGTTTTGAGTTCATGGACTACAGCTGCAAGCTCTAGATCATGAGTGGGGTAGTTTTCCTCATGTGGGTGTAATTGCCGTGAAGCATAAGCAATTACGTGTCGATCTTGCATGAGAATACAGCCTAGTCCTTGTCGCGAGGCGTCGCAGTAGATAACAAAATCCTTGGAAAAAATCCGGTGGTACCAGTACGGGAGCAGAGGTTAAACGTCTTTTCAGTTCCTGGAAACTGTGCTCACATTGTGGAGTCCACTCGAACTTTTTATCTTTCTTGAGGAGTTCAGTTAGAGGTTTGGCAACTTTGGAGAAATTCTCGACAAAGCGACGGCAGTAGCTCGCTAGGCCAAGGAAACTCCGAACTTGCTTGACCGATTCAGGTGGAGTCCAATTAAGGACGGCTTGAACTCGCTCAGGGTTAACAGCAATGCCTTTACCAGAAATTACATGTCCAAGATAGGTCACTTCTGACAACCAGAATTCACATTTAGAAAATTTGGCATAAAGGCGATGCTCTCGAAGTTTCTTCAACACTAGCCTTAGGTGTTCGGCATGTTCTTCCTCGTTCTTGGAGTAGATGAGTATATCATCGAGGTAAACCACGACGAATTTATCCAAATACTCCATGAAGATTGAGTTCATCAACCGAGAGAAGGTGGCTGGAGCGTTGGTTAAACCGAAGGACATGACGGTGTACTCGTATTGGCCATAACGAGTAACAAAGGCCGTTTTCGGAATGTCCCCGTTTCTGATTTTGATTTGATGGTAGCCCAACCTCAAATCCATTTTAGAGAAGACTGAGGATCCAGCGAGCTGATCATACAGGTCGTTGATCCTGGGGAGCGGATACTTGTTCTTAATTGTGACCAAGTTGACAGGTCGATAATCTACAACCATCCGGTCCGTACCATCCTTCTTCTTGACGAAGAGGACGGGGCAAGCCCAAGGAGATGAACTAGGTCGGATGAAACCCTTTTTCAAGGACTCATCGAGTTGTTTCTTAAGCTCGGCTAGTTCAAAAGGTGCCATCTTGTAGGGTCTTCTGGAAATCGGGACAGTTCCTGGAATGAGATCTATCACGAATTCGACATCTCTGTCAAGTGGAACACCTGGCAATTCCTCTGGGAAGACATCCGGAAAGTCACGGACTACCGGAATGTCCTCAAGGTCTGGCAAAGGGCTGGCGTTAAGAGAATATAACTGTCGCTTGGCTATTCGGGTCAAGACATTGACTATCTTCCCCGAAGGATGGGTGAGTTGAACAGTCCTAGAGGAGCAATCATTTTTGGCATGATGGGCTGACATCCAGTCCATACCCAAGATGATATTAATATCCGAAGATTTGAGGGCTATCAAAGATGCAAGAAAAACAAGTTTGTCGACTTGAATTTCATTTCCATGGCTTACTCTAGAAGTTTGCCATTTGGATCCCGGAGTTTGAATTACCATAGAGGTGGGCATCTCACAGAATGTGGTGTTATGGAGACGAGCATAACTCTCGGATATAAATGAATGAGATGCTCCTGTATCGAAAAGAACAGATGCCGGGTGGCGATTAACAAGGAGCGTACCGAGAACGACGTTGGGATCTTCTTGAGCCTCTTCTGCAGAAACACAATTAACATGGCCACGAGCAGTGGTGGCCGGCTTGGCGTAGAACACTTTCCCTGTCGGCTTGCCGCGGCCAACAGTTTTTGCTGTCTGGTTGGGGTTGGTTTGGGGACACTCGCCCATATAGTGGCCTGATTCCCCACACTTGAAACAAGTCACGGAACTGGTACGTGGAGGAGCATTGTTGGTTGGACCACCATAGGGCTTGGCTGGTGCATATGGCTGAGCTGGGCGAGGCGCCTGGAAGGATGGCCTCGGTGTGAACCTGGGTGGCAGGGCAGTGTTAGGCACCCACACGCGGCGCTTCTGAGGACCAGCACTGGATGAGGAACCCAAGTCACGGCCATGCTTGCGGGTTGCTTCATAATCAGTCTGACCAGTCTCAGCACTGATGGCTTTGTTAACAAGCTTCTGAAAAGATGTGCACTCATGCAGACGGAGGTCGCGGCGAAGCTCAGGACTAAGCCCCTTACGGAACCTTGCCTGCTTCTTGGCATCAGAAGAAACTTCCTCCGTTGCATAATAGGCAAGGTTACCAAACTCCCTGCTGTAAGCATCAACAGAGAGTCGACCTTGAGTGAAACTACAGAACTCCTCACGTTTATGGTCCATGAGACCCTCCGGAATGTGATGTTCACGGAAAGCCTCGCTGAATTCAGCCCAAGTAGTGACATGGTCCGCTGGGCGCATAGCTCCATAATTCTCCCACCATAGACTGGCGGGGCCTTCAAGATGATATGCAACAAAGGTGACCTTGTCAACCTCAGCTACTAGCGCAGAACGCAGTTTGTGAGAAATTCTGCGAAGCCAGTCATCAGCGTCGAGAGGCTCGACAGAGTGGTGGAACGTGGGTGGATGTAACTTGATGAAATCACTGAGTGACACCAAGTTAGTCCTCTAATGGTGTGCTGTGTTCTGTTCAATACGCTCCAACAAACGGTTGGTCTCCCGCTTGTTTCTCTCAGCCTCTAGCATAACTTCTGCCAGAGAGGGAGGGTGAGGCAGAGTTGTATCCCCAACTCTGCTGCCTTCGGCCTGCTCTGGGGGAGCAGGGTTGTTGCGGGTGTTGACCATCCTAGGAAAAACAAGACAATGGTTTAGTCCAACATGACAAGATTCCGACATAGAATGTAGAATGTAATGGACAACTCAGAATGCAAGATGATCATCCGTATGACATGGTAGATACAGAAACTACTTCTTTTATTCCATCGTCATACACACCATACGAGGTTTAGTACAAGACCAACAAGTACTACTACGGTGAAAGGAGGATTACATATCATCGGAGGCATCCCAAGCTCCTATACATTATTTTTCCTACACCCCCGGAATTACTACACGCTAAGTCATATTCCACAAGTCACGCAGGACGGTGGAAATACAACTATTACAATACCTAGTGGATCTACTACTATCTCAGTCATCTCCATAGTAGTTCTCATAGAAGTCTCCTCCATAGCGTGGAAGTTCAACGTGAGCATCCGGAAACAAACGGTCCTGAGGAGCCTGTGGACCAAAAGGGCTAGGGTGAGGTCTTGGACCAACAAACGGTGGCCTGCGAGGACCACAAGGTGGGGTGATGCCTCCCACATCACGCCAATCCATCATGTCCGGCAGAGCAGACCTAACAGGATACAGATCTCTCATATCCATGCATCCAGCTTGCACAGCCGGTGCAAACCGAGTCAAGGTGGCCCAATGATCGGCGCGGGTGTTGAAAAGCTCCATTCTCAAGGCCCGATTCTCTCGGTCCTTATCCTCGAGCAACTCAGCAGTGGTGCGAGTTAGTGAGTCCTCCTGACTGGGGTCAGCATAGATAGCCCGGAGATAACCGTGCGCTCCAGGAAGTGAAGCCGGCATATAACGAAAGTCGGTGTTGCGAAGCAGGCCAGTCCTGACTCGCATGATGGTCATCATAGAATAAGCCGCATCATGCACAACCATCTCAATAGCAACACCGAGCCCATAGGAACAGTGAAGAGCCTCGGTAGAACCAGGATAAGAGGGAAATATCCGGACGGTGCAAAGATACTGGCTTTGGTTAAAATCTCGAAACTGCTCTTCGACCGTGTATTCGGGATACCAACGGTAACCCGTCTCGACCATCACTCGGACTAACATGGCCGTATGACCGGTCACACCAATGCATCGGGTCAGGCGAACCACTTGATTTTGGTTGCGAGTGGCCATCTGAAAGCACAACCATAATGCAAAGGCATTAGAATTTCTAGCAAAATTTCGACAGCATAACGGCTGTAAATGCTCAAGAAGGGTTTGAGACATTTATCAAAAAATTGCATAGACACTCAACAATATCATATCAAGGTTCTGGGTTCAACTTATCAGCATAACAAGGTAGTAGAACTGAACTAGGCTTGTAGTCATCAAACCTATAAGGTACTACTGATTCGTAACACGTGAACCTGATAGAGAGAGAAGATCCTAATCCTTAATCCCCGGTAGAAGAATGGACTGACTCAGATCAGAATGCCATGAGGTAAAGAAGTAAAAAGAGCCTTATGTACCATCCCACAATCAATTCCCCTACATATAACTAAAGCATTTCTAGACTCAACATCGACCAGTTTGGCTTGGAGAACCTACAGGCAGTCCGGCTCTGATACCAACGCTGTCAGGACCCCGACTCAATGTCACATCGATCTAGCCTGTAACACCTCATATCACTTTGCGGCCTCACGCACGGTATTCCCACGGGTGTCGCCTTACCTTTGCTCGGGACCGTTTGCGCCTTTTGGCTCACGTATATGATGATGTCGCTAGCATCCATATGATAAGGAGCCCGGGCTGACATGACTAGTCGTAAACCCAAAGTGGCACAGACTTACAGGGACAGGCATCCATGACCCAGCATTGAACGTGTCGGTCATCAGCAAGTGGGTCCGGGCTGTAGCACTGGGCTAGCAGGACTCCGGTAAACCAGGCTGTAGCGGGCTAACAGGGCTCCGGTACTCAATGCGTGACATTTCCCCGAAGGGACAGACACAGGAACGAAGAAGGACACATGCCGGCCAGCCTAAGTGTTCCGGAGCAGTAGCAAGCTACCACGGCTCAATGGAAACACTAGGAGACATTTCCCGGTAAGAGAGGCTACTAAAGATAAACAACTAGATAGTCAGATCCCACACATACCAAGCATTTCAATCATACACACAATATGCTCGATATGTGCAAATACAACAAGGCATCACAACATGACTCTATGACACAAGTACTTTATTTAAAGGATCTGAGAGCCATACATAACATACATACAAGTACGGGTCACACGACCCACATTCAAGTCATACAGTCATACAAACCAGCAGCGGAAGTAACTTGTCTGAGTACAGACAACTAGTAAAATAAAAGAGGCTTGGAAAGCCTAGCTATACTACGTGGACCTTCACAAGCTCAGGATTACCACCTGGGCCTTAGTCTACTCGTCGATGTCAACGTCTACGAAGAACCCATCAGAAGGGGTTGCAGCGCCTTCTGTAAAATGTAAATTATAGCAACATGAGTACAAAGGTACCCAGCAAGACTTACGTCAGATCCTACATACATGCACATTATCAAGAAGGGTTGGTGGAGTTATTGCAGCAAGCCAGCTTTGACTCTTGGCTAAACTATCCTACGAGACTCCAACTTGAAATGGTTTTGCGCACACGAGTCCACTACTCACCACTTCAATACACCACCGAGGATCCACCTCCGTCATCCTACGGAAGAGCCATCCTTGGCACTCACGCTTATCTTGAGATTTTTAGTAGTATCCATTCACTTGTCTATGAACCGTATAAGCAACCAAGTAGTCCTTTACCGCGGACGCGGCTATTCGAATAGATCACGTTAACCCTGCAGGGGTGTACTTCTTCATACATGTTTCCACCACTTAGCGTCTGCACACGACATGTGCTCGGCAGACTTCAAGCGAAAGCCGACGTGGGTGTAGACCACGACCTACCTAAACACCTAAGTCTCTAGTCCAGGTTTATCGCCTATCCAGGTTCCATCCGCAGGGAGTCCGGCCGAGGTTTCCCATACGGCCCCGAACGATGTGTACAGGGTTCCCGAGATACCTAATGGGTATTCGATACACCGTGCCACGTACCTACCGCATCACAGCCCACCCCGCGGGTCAGCGCTGTCCACGGCCTCCAGTAAGCTACAAACACCAGAAACTACTTGCAACTCCTGGACAGAGGACTAGGGTGAATAAGTAGTCGAGCGGGGTCATATTTCAGGGCCCAATGCATGGTAGTAGCTGAATCTTAAATCACGCATACAGATCTCAGTCCTTAAGGTCGGCTTCCATGAAACAACCCACCATGTACTCCTACATGGCCTCTCATCGATACCTTTACCAAATCGTGTTCACCACATCACTCTCATTACCGACATGATCATTTCACTCCAGCCCATCACCCAGATGAACCAGACCTGACACGACTCTAAGCATAGCAGGCATAGCAAGGTAGGAACAACACATACATATGGCTCAATCAATTCCTACACATGCTAGTGGGTTTCATCTAATTATTGTGGCAATGACTGGTCATGCAGAGGAAATGGGCTCAACTACCGTAGCACACAGCAGTTTGAAATGCGTTGTCTTAATGCAGTAAAAGAGAGCAAGAGCGAGAACATGGGATTGTATCGATATGATCAAATGGTTGGTTGCTTGCCTGATGGATCGATGCACGGATACGGTTCTTCGCTAGGGTAATCACGGTACTCCTCGGAGGCAGAACCTGCCGCAAAGAACACCGATACACAACCATCACCAAACAATGTGCGACAATATGATGCATGCATGAAACATGGCAATATGAGTGTGTTGGGCTAATGCAACTAAAACCAGATGGGTTTGAATCAATTTGAACCAAAGATTCAAATTTCAAACTCATAAATGGCCCTGTAAAGTGTTTTATCTTGTTCTGCACTAAACCTCAAGTTAGTTTGTTTAAACATGCATGAAACTAGTACAGATGGATAGATTGGATTTTTCTGATCATTTTTCATATATAATTTGTTTGATTTGGAGCTACGGTTGAATTTATATGAATTTTTGAAGTTTGCAACAATTTCTGGAATTTATAAATCATTTTAGATTTATTTTAATTTCAGAAAAGGTTTACTGCGTCAGCATGAGGTCATGCTGACCTCAGCAAGTCAACAGACCCGGTCCAGGTCAAACCTGACGCGTGGGTCCAGGGTGTCAGTGGATAATTAACTAATCTAATTTAGTTTGAACTAATCTGGATAATTAGCAGAAGGGGGCCCCACCTGTCATTGACTCAACAGAGTCAACCAGGGCCCACCCGTGGTCAAAGTCAAAATGGCTGCACCGGCGTTTAGCCGCCGGCGAGCCCGACGCGGTGGCGGAAGTGGTTTTGGCCGTTCCGGCCACCAAATGGGTCGCGGAGGGCATCGGGGTGGAGCTGAGGACGAGCCGCGGCTCTTGGTGGAGTCAGTTGGGGTTGGGGTGGCCGGAGTTGGCGCCGGCGAAGACCTAGGCGGTCACCGGAGTTCGGGTGAAGGCGAACTCGGGGCTAGGGTGTGCGGTGAGGTGCGGGAAGTGCACGGTTGGACTCAACGCAACGTGGTGAGTGCGTTGGACACCGTGAGTTGGCCGGAGGATGGCCGGGAGCACGTCGGCGACGAGATCCGCGGCGGTGCATGCGGGTGATCTTCGTGCGGTGGCTACACGGCTCGGGGGCGAGAGAGGAAGGGTAGGAGGGGTATCTAGGCTCACAGAGCACCCGTAAAGGTCACTGGCGGGGTCGGGGACGAGCTGATGCGGCGACGGCGTTGAAGGGGATCTCCGGCGACGGCGAACTCGGGCGAGGTCGGTGCGGTGGACTCGGGCCTCACGAGCACGCGGGGCTCGGTTAGCTCGACGAAGTGGACGGCGGCGGAGCTCCTGGACACCACGAGACGGAGCACGGGCGGCGGGGAGAGCGGCTACGACGATGGAGCGGCGGCGGTGGCGTCGGCCATGGCTGGGGAGCGCGAGGGGGAGGAGCTGGAGAGGAGAGGGGGCGTCTGGGGGGTTCGGGGGAGAGAGAGGGGTCGATCCACGGTGTTAGCCGGGTGAGTGGAGCGGCGAGGCGGCGAGCAGGTGCGTGGCACCCATGCGGTGCTCGCCGTCGAGCACCTTGCCTGCCTGCCTGGCTGGCAAGCAGCTCGCTCGCGCGGCGCTGGGCTGGGCCGGCAGGTGGGCCGGGTTGCAGGCGCCAAGTAAGTCCTTCCTTTCTGATTTTTTTCTTTTTATATTTTTCTGCAACTTTGTTGAATTATTAAAAATACCTAGGCAACTCCTAAAATCACCAAACTGCTCCTGGTCCAAAGTTGGAATATTTCCAACATGAAACATTTCAGTTTAGGAATATTTGAGCATTTGAAATATTTTATATAATTTTAAATGCCCAAATTCAAATACTTATCATTTAATTCACGACCCTAAGATGACCTAGAAAATTGTGCAACACTTTTGTCAGAGGTTCTGAACCAAGACAAAAATGATGGACATTTTAGAAGGGCATTTCAGGTTCATTGAAAAAGTTTTTAGTAAACCCTAGTTGGTTTCAGAGGGGGCTGGGGGTTCTGACATCCCCATTTCAAGTTTCTGATGAAAGGATAGACATGATGCAACACTCTAATGCATGAACTAGCTAGGGTGTGACACGACCATCCAGAGAATCACTCGACCTAACGAAGACCAGGAGTCACTCAGCATTACAACGGGCAGGCGTTCACTCTATAGTCTTTAAGGTCATTAACAACACTTAAGTCTGGCATTACCAGTAACACCCCCACTTTATGTACATTAAGTCCCTTGTAATGGAGGGCAGTGGGGGTCCTGGCATACTCTATATAAGACACCCCCTCCTCTGGCACAAGGGTTCGCACCCCCTGTAACATCACACTTATAATCCAATCGACTGCCTCCGGGCACCGAGACGTAGGGCCGTTACTTCCACCGAGAAGGGCCTGAACTCGTAAACCTCGTGTGTACACCTTCACCATAGCTGAGATCTTGCCTCTCCATACCTACCCCCCTTTCTACTGTCAGTCTTAGAACCACGACAGGTCCTTCGTCATCTTGCTTATACCAAAACACCCACTTGGTTCCAATGACATTGTGGTTGTTGTCCGGATTTTCAAACGAAGTCCACACTTGATTCCTCTCGAAGTTGTGTAGCTCTTCATGCATAGCATTCATCCAATCTAGATCCTCAAGAGCTTCTTCAACCTTCATAGGTTCAATACTACAGATGAATGAGTAATGTTCACAAAAGTTAGCTAAACGAGTTTTAGAGCTAGTAATTCTCACGGTTTGAATATCATCAATGATTTGTTCGATGGGATGATCTCTTGTGACTCTTGCTCTTACTCGTGAGATCTTTTTTTAAGGTCGGGGTAGAACATCCTCTTCATTGTCTTCTTCTTCTTCTTCTTGTCATTCTTCATTGTTTTTGGTGTTGTTGTTCTCTTGTGGAGGTCGACAAGGAGGTCAATGTTCATCTTGTTGTACTTCCTCGTTTCCTTCGTCTTGACATGTTCCACTTGTGGATGCCTCCAAATCAACTTGTGGTTCACCTTGTCATGAAGTTGAGGCTTCCACCTGAATGGACAAACCTTGCAAATTGCTTCTGAAGGATCTTTGTCTCCTATATCAATTGGCAATTTCTCTACTCGTGAGCCGTTAGATTCATCAAACTTCACACCTACCGTCTCTTCAACCTTTCGGGTGAAATTGTTGTAGACATGGTAAGTGTGAGAGTATGAGCCATAACCGAGTAGGAAACCTTCATGAGATTTAGGGGCAAATTTCAAACAACGATGCTTATCAAGAATGTAACACTTTGAGCCAAATACTCGAAAGTATCCAACTTGGGGTTTGTTACCGGTGAGAAGCTCATATGCCATTTTGCAGAGTAGCTTGTGAAGGTATAGTTGATTTGTCGCATGACAAGCTATCTCAAATGCTTCCACCCAAAAGTGTCTTGGTGTCTTGTATTCATAGAGCATCGTTCTTGCCATCTCAATAAGTGTCCGGTTCTTCCACTCAACAGCTCCATTTTGTTGAGGTGTGTACGTAGCCGAGAACTCATATGAAATCCCTTCTTCATCAAGAAAGGTACCCACATTGGCGTTTTTAACTCCGTTCTATTGTCGCTTTGAACCTTCTTGATCTTCAATTCAAATTGATTTTGGGCCTTCCTAGCAAAGTTCTTGAAGTCTTTTGGACCTGCGATTTATCATCAAGAAAGAAGACCCATGTAAATCTTGAAAAGTCGTCAACAATGACCAATCAGAATGAGTTACCACCGAGACTCTTGTAGGCATTGGGACCAAAAAGATCCATATGAATTAGCTCAAGCGGTATTCTCATGGTGATGATGTTCTTCACGGGATGACTTCCTCCAACTTGTTTTCCTACTTGACAAGCACCGCAGAGTCTATCCTTGTGAAGTATAACATCTTTAACACCAAGGATATGATCACCTTTAATAAGCTTATCAAGATTTCGCATGCCCACATGACCTAACCTTATATGCCACAACCAAACTTTAGAAGATTTAGCAATTAGGCAAGTACGAGGTTGAGCTATTTTAGTGAAATCAACAATGTATTGATCACCTCTACGTATACCTGTAAAGACCATATTATGATTATCTCTTCAAAACACTTGGCAATCTACTTCAGTGAATAGAACATTGAAACCGAAATTGGGTATTCTAGATACGGAAAGTAAATTGTAGCAAAGAGATTCAATGAGCATAACATTTTGAATAGAGCTATCATGGGAGATGGCCACCTTACCAAGGCCAACTACCTTACCCTTCGAGTTATCACCAAAAGTGACATACTTTTGGGGACCGTCGTTTTCAGCAAGCTCATGAAACATGTCCTTATCTCCGGTAATATGATCAGTACATCCACTATGAAGAACCCATTCCTTTCCTTCGACCATGTAGCCACGAAGGTTAGCCATAAGACCAAAGTGTCTCATTGACTCATCAAGATCATAGTCAGTATCATCATCCTCATCATAATATCCATGTTCAGCATCATCATGTGGTCGATCATTACCTAGAGAGGGTGATTCATTAGATTTATGACCATGACAATGTGCATATGTATGAATTATAATGACTTGTGAAATGATGCTACTAATGACTCCAACATCTCCTTTGGCACGCATAAGGTCATGGAGCTCAAATAGACAATCACCAAATTTAGGATCACTAGGATTCATCTTATGAAAAGGAGTGGAGTTTTGAAGAATCTCATCTAAATTTTTCAAGGAATAGTTTCGAAAGGGCTCCTCAAGGTATCTCCATATAGTATATGCACATTCAAATGTAGGCAAGCATACACGCAAACTTCTAGGCAGTCCTCTTGTGATAAGATCAATAGTTCTAAGATTGCGGGTCATGTCAAGATACTCATGGGGGGGGGGGGGAGGATGCAAGGTATCAATAGTAGGAGGACAAGTACTAGTAATATTCTTGTTCAAATTATATTCATTGAAAATCTCAAGCATCTCATTTTTCCAAGCATTATAGAACTCTCCGTCAAGCATAGGCACTCTACGTCTAGTACTCCCGATTGTAGACTCATCCATCTTCCTCCAATGGGGATTAAACCAAAGCAATGGAGACGAATGCTCTGATACCAATTGAAAGGAAGGAGAGGAGGGATCTAGAGGGGGTGATTAGACCCTCAACAAGCAAAAGTGGCAATTTTTAAGTTCTTCAAGTTGAGGTGGAGTTTTAGCACAAGTTTAAGCATTCACAATACATTTCAAGCAAGCATGGCAAGAGTATAAGCAGCGGAAAGAGTAAAGTATGCTAATTGCAAGAAAGTAAAGGGATGGGATTGGAGTGTGCAAAAGCAATGAAGACACATCGATTTTTGGCGTGGTTCCGATAGGTGGTGCTATCGTACATCCAAGTTGATGGAGACTTCAACCCACAAATGGTAACGGTTATGCGAGTCCATGGAGGGCTCCACCCATGAAGGTCCACGAAGAAGCAACCTTGTCTAGCCCACCATGGCCATCACCCATGAAGGACCTGCCTCAATCCGGTAGATCTTCACGAAGTAGGCGATCTCCTTGCCCGTACTTGTTCAACTCCACAATCTAATCTTGTCGGAGGCTCCCAAGAGACACCTAACCAATCTAAGAGACACCTGTCGGTGTCAAATCCATCATATCTCGTAGTAGGGGTCCTAAGATAGGCCTCTTAGAACGATGGCAACATGGACACGGGATTTTACCTAGGTTTGGGCTCTCTTGAAGAGATAATACCCTACGTCCTGCTTTTGATTGTATTGATATGGGTGTGGTACGTGCTACCACGAGATTATTCTAATGAATATCAGATCCCCTATTGACTAGCCTAGCCTCGGTTTATATAACACAGCGGAGGCCTAGGCTTTAAGAGATACTCGTCTTGTGGAAACCTCCTTGTATGCGGCATGGGTTGCCTGAATTGGCCCATGAGTGAACCACCATGGGGGTCCTCGGCCCAATCCAGCTGGTCGAGAGATGACGTGGTGAGTACCCCCTAGTCCAGGACACTGTGAGTAGCCCCCTAAACTGGTCTTCAAGTTAGGGACACTCCTCGATTCTTCCAAAAATTTCTTCATCTTCGGTCGTCGGTCTTGAAAACTGGTTCAACAAATCTTCCCATCTTCGATCTTGAGGATCGCCATAGTGTGTCCGAAGAGTTTATACGTCGGGTATCCGAGGAGCCCCTTTAAGTTCTCGGCCTTTATCAATGCCTTGTTATTTTTACACCACTCCTTAGGTTTAAAGTGTTTCCCATGCGGCGGTGTCCCCTTGCATCTAAGCTCCAACGTCAAACCACATCCGAGGTGTCCTTTTGCAGCCGAGGTCGAACACCAGACTGTATCCGAGCTCCAAACTGGACCGTATCCGAGGTGTCATAGATCACCTTGGATCGAAAAAGTCCTAGGAGTTTAGCTGAGCTTAATGCGGTAAAATGCCCTTGATAATCCCCAAGTGCAGGGAATCATCGTAGCAATTTCCAAAGGTGGAAGTGATAAGTATGGAATGTCGAACCCACAAGGAGCTAAAGGTAAGACCAATATTCTCTAAAGTCCTATCTGCTACTGATACGACTCTACGTACACCAAATGTTTGCTTCCAACTAGATACCATAAAAAAACTACGTTGTGGGTATGAAGAGGATAACTTTGCATGATATCGAACAGCTAAAATATAAAAGTAGGTGTTATAATCATAAAGTTAGAATAAATTACTAAATATTATAAATAGAGAGTGTGTAATAATGATGGATCGGTATGCGGAGTTATCCTAGGAAATTGTTAACAAGACCGGTAGACGTCATTGCAATTTCATATGAGGGAGAGGCATAAGCTAACATACTTTCTCATCTTGGATCATATGCACTTATGATTGGAACTCTAGCAAGCATCCGCAACTACTAAAGATCATTAAGGTAAAATCCAACCATAGCATTAAAGCATCAAGTCCCCTTTATTCCCATACGGCGTGACCCACTTATCCATGCTTATGCTTCTGTCACTCAAGCAACGCAGACAATAAGTAAACCATGGACATATTGCAACACCCTACAGCGGGAATCCCTCACGCTTGCGTGACACGGAAGGCACAATAGGACAACACCAAAATAAATCGTACAACTCATACGAATCTAGATCATCAATCAACCCAAAGACAAAGGATATCTACTCAAAACATCATAAGATGGCAACACATCGTTGGATCATAATATGTGGCATAAAGCACCATGTTCAAGTAGGGATTACAGCAGGGTGCGGGAGAGTGGACCACGTAAAAGATATGAGGATGGTGATGATGATGGTGATGTTGATGAAGACGATCACCGCGGTGATGATTCCCCTCCCGATGGCACTCCAGCGCCACCGAGAGAGAGGAGGAGAGGTCCTCCCCCTTGTGCTTTCTCCTCCATGGCCTCCCCTGGAAGGGGAGAGGTTCTACCTCCTTGGCCTTCATGGAGATGATGGCCCCTCCAGGATCCTCCTCCATGGCCTCCGGTGATGATGGCCCCCACCGGTAGGGTGCTAGAGAGGGCCTAGATTGATTTCTCGTGGCTATAGAGGCTTGCGGCGGCGGAACTTCCGATCTAGGTTAATCTCAGGAGGTTTCTGTATTTATAGGAATTTTTGGCGTCAGTCTCATGTCAGGGGGGGTCTCTGAATCGTCCACAAGATAGGGGCCCACGCCCAGGGGGGTGGGCGCGCCCCCCACCCTCGTCGACAGCCCGGGACTCTTCTGGCCTAACTCTTTTACTCCAGGGGCTTCATTTGGTCCATCAAAAATCATCAAAAATTGGCACGTCAATTGGACTCCGTTTGGTATTCCTTTTTCTGTAAAACTCAAAAACAAGGAAAAACATAAGGTTAGTCCTGAAAATCATATAAAATAGCATATGAATGCATATAAAACATCTACGATGGGTAATATAATAGCATGAATACTTTATAAATTATAGATATGTTGGAGATGTATCAACATCCCCAAGATTAATTCCTGCTCATCCTCGAGTAGGTAAATGATAAAAGAAATAATTTATGAAGTGTGAATGCTAGCTGGTGCACAAGTTTGATCAATGATAATTTCAATCACCTTTTCTAGCATCATTATATGTCATAACAGTAGCTCATCTCATAAAACTTTTCATGATCAAGTAAGAAGCTATTCACATGTTAAAGTATAGATCATAAACGTTCTTGAAAACTAACAAACAATGCTCTTAGTCATCAAACAATTGCAATTCATCTTATTTCAAGAAGGGTCTATGTCAAAGCTTTGATTCAGCAAACTCCACATACTCAACTATCATTTAATTTTTCACAATTGCTAACACTCATGTCATATTTATGGGTTCAAAGTTTTAATCGGACACAGAGAAAGATAGGGGCTTATAGATTCACCTCCCAACCTTTTACCTCAATGGTAAAGTCAACAGTAATAGTTCATGATAACTTACATCCAATTGGATATATATCAAGATCTTTCCAACACAATGCGCTTGCCAAAGGATAAAATGTAAAAAGGATAGGTGAAGATCACCATGACTCTTGTATAAGGTAAAAGACAAGAATAAAAGATAGGCCCTTCGCAGAGGGAAGCCGAGGTTGTCATGTGCTTTTATGGTTGGATGCACAAAATATTAATGCAAAAGAATGTCACTTTATATTGCCTCTTGTGATAGATACCTTTATTATGCAGTCCGTCGCTTTTATTTCTTCCCTATCACAAGTTCGTATAAAGCTTATTTTCTTTGCATTAATAGATCATACATATTTAGAGAGCAATTTTTATTGCATGCCCCAATGACAACTTACTTGAAGGATCTTACTCAGTCCATAGGTAGGTATGGTGGACTCTCATGGCAAAACTAGTTTGAGGGATATTCGGAAGCACAAGTAGCATTTCTACTTGGTGCAAAGAATTTGGCTAGCATGAGCGGGAAAGGCAAGCTCAGGTTGTTGGATGATCCATGACAATATACTTTATTTAGGATATAAGAAATTATAACTCATTACGTTGTCTTCCTTGTCCAACATCAATCTTTTAGCATGTCATATTTTAATGAGTGCTCACAATTACAAAAGATGTCCAAGATAGTATATTTATATGCGAAATCTCTCTTCCTTCAATATTCTTTCATGAATTGTTCAAGTGACTAATTCTGCGTTTGCTAACTTTCAATAAGTTTACCACCTATACTTATTATGTGTGAAGTCATTACTCCCCATGTTATAAGCATATGAAACATATACAAATTCAGATTTATGATATTCAATTCATTCAACCATTTACTCATAGGATATACATGAAGCACGTGACAAACTACACCAAAAGATATATAAGTGAAGAACACTGAGTAGTCAAACAATTAACTAGCCATGGGAGGATTCTTTTTTATTCAAGATTTCAAATCCAATGATTTTATTCAAACAGCAAGTAAAACTGAAAATACGCTCCAAGCAAAACACATATCATGTGACGAATAAAAATATAGCTCCGAGTAAAGTATACCGATAGTTTTGAAGACGAAAGAGGGGATGCCTTCCGGGGCATCCCCAAGTGTAGGCGCTTGAGTCTTCCTTGAATATTACCTTGGGGTGCCTTGGGCACCCCCAAGCTTAGGGTCTTTCTGCTCCTTATTCTCCTCATATAAATATCTCACCCAAAGCTTGAAAACTTCGATCACACAAAACTTAACGGAACTTCGTGAGATAGGTTAGTATGATAAAGAGTAAACGATTCACTTTGGTACTGTCGAAGAAAAAGTTCATAATTTTTATCACACAATTCCTACTGTACCATATCATTTCTAAAATTTATATTGAGAAATATAAGCCATAGAAACTAGAAATCAAGCAAACTATGCAATGAAAACAGAATCTGTCAGAAACAGAACAGTCGGTAATGAGCTGAACAGCAACCATACTTATGCTACTCCAAAAATTATGAAATAAGCTGGTGGACATGAGGAATTTGTCTATTACTCATCTTCGAAAAGAATAAACCTAAAAACACTCTCCAGTAAAAAATGTCATCTATTCTCGTGAGCACAAAGCTTCTGTTTTTGACAGCAAGATTGCAAAGACTTCACCCATGTCTTCCCAAAGGTCTTACTTGGCACTTTATTAAAACAAAAATCTATAAAACATGATTACTACATTAGATTAATCATGCAAAACACACAAAAACAGTAAGGGTAAATAGTGGGTTGTCTCCCAGCAAGCACTTTTCTTTAATGCCTTTTAGTTAGGCATGATGATTTCAATGATGCTCACATAAAAGAAAAGAATTGAAACATAAAAAGAGCATCATGAAGAATATGACTAGAACAATTGAATCTAACCCACTTCCTATGCCTAGGGATTTTGTGAACACATAATTTATAGGAACAAGAATCAACTAGCATAGGAAGGCAAAACAAGTATAACTTCAAAACTTTAAGCACATAGAGAGGAAACTTGATATTATTGCAACTCCTACAAGCATATATTCCTCCATGATAATAATTTTCAGTAGCATAATGAATGAATTCAACAATATAACCATCACATAAAGCATTCTTTTCATGATCTACAAGCATAGAAATTTTTCTACTCTCCACATCAGCAAAACTCTTCTCATTCGGAATAGTGGGATCACTAATTCCTAAAGTTGACACTCTTCCAAAGCCAGTTTAGATGATAGTATTATTCATACTCCAAAAGATATAAGTGAAGTTCATGGATCATTCTACAATTAATATATACTAACCAATATCCAAGCGCAAAATATGTAAGTGAAGCACACGAAGCATTCTATAAAACCATACTCAAAAGATTTAAGTGAAGCACAAAGAGCTGTTCTATAAGATCATACTTAAAAGATATAAGTGAAGCACATGAAGTATTGTATAAATCAATGAAGAGCTATATCATACTAGCATGGTTCTTAAAGGAAAAAAAACAAAAACACAAAGGAGACAAATCATGTGAACAAAACAAAAACCGAGGTATACCGATATTTGTTGAAGAAGAAAGATGGGATGCCAACCGGGGCATCCCCAAGCTAAGATGCTTGAGTATACTTTGAAATATTTACTTGGGGTGCCTTGGGCATCCCCAAGCTTGAACTCTTGCCTATCTTTATTCTTCTCATATTGATAGCTCCTCGATCTTCGAACACTTCATCCACACAAAACTATAACAAAAACTTGGTGAGATCCGTTAGTGTAATAAAGCAAACTACCACTTTAAGGTACTGTAATGAACTCATTATTTATTTATATTGGTGTTAAACCTACTGTATTACAACTTCTCTATGGTTCATACCCCCCGACACTAGCCATAGATTCATCAAAATAAGCAAACAACACGCGAAAAACAGAATCTGTCAAAAACAGGACAGTCTGTAGTAATCCGGACGTTTAGTAAACTTCTGTAACTCAAAACATTATGAAATAAATATGAAAATTTGAAGACTTTGTACAGAATTAATGTGCCAAATGTTTAAGACCCATTTGACCTTCCAGTAAAAAATGTAAAATTACGCGCTACAGCCAAAGTTTCTGTTTTTGTTCTGCACATAGTAAACAAGCAATCTAATCATCCTAAAACCAAAGCTTGGCACATTATTTTTATAATAAAATGGATATATACAAGGGGATAATTATTTACAGAGAAATTTCCATGAAAAATTCTACATTGTTTCCGTGAGCACGAACACAAGTGTTCAAGGTCGACCCTCACTTCTTGAATGCATAACTTTCCAATCACTTCTCTTTTTGAAAAACTTTTTAGGCATGAGAGGCAAGTAATTTTTATTTGGTATTTTCATTCTTTAATTTTTTTGTATGTTTCACCCACAACTAAACAGAAACAAAAAGGAAAAACAAAATCTACTCAGTGAAGAAAGCAAACAAGCACACACGAGAATATCAACCTCACGCTATTGCTCCCCGACAACGGCGCCAGAAAAGAGCTTGATAATCCCCAAGTGCAGGGAATCATCATAGCAATTTCCAAAGGTGGAAGTGATAAGTATGGGGTGTCGAACCCACAAGGAGCTAAAGGTAAGATCAATATTCACTCAAGTCCTATCTGCCACTAATATGACTCTACGTACACCGAACGTTTGCTTCCTACTAGATACGAGAAATTAAACTACATTGTGGGTATGAAGAGGATAACTTTGCATGATATCGGAGAACTAAAATATAAAAGTAGGTGCTGTTATCATAAAGTTGGAATAAATTACTAAATATTATAAATAGCGAGTGTGGAATAATGATGGATCGGAGTGCGGAGTTATCCTAGGCAATTGTTAACAAGACCGGTAGTCGTCATAGCAGTTTGGTATGAGGGAGAGGCATAAGCTAATATACTTTCTCTTCTTGGATCATATGCACTTATGATTGGTACTCTAGCAAGCATACACAACTACTAAAGATCATTAAGGTAAAACCCAACCATAGCATTAAAGCATCAAGTCCCCTTTATTCCCATACGTCGTGACCCACTTATCCGTGTTTATGCTTCTGTCACTCAAGCAACACAGACAATAAGTAAACCATGGACATATTGCAACACCCTACAGCGGGAATCCCTCACGCTTGCATGAGACGGAGGGCACAATAGGACATCACCAAAATAAATCAATAAACTCATACCAATCTAGATCATCAATCAACCCGAAGACAAAGGATATCTACTATAAACATCATGAGATGGCAACATATCATTGAATCATAATATGTGGCATAAAGCACCATGTTCAAGAAGGGATTACAGCGGGGTGCGGGAAGAGTGGACCGTGTAAAACAGATGAGGATGGTGATGATGATGGTGATGTTGATGAAGACGATCACCGCGGTGATGAGTCCCCTCCCGATGGCACTCCGGCGCCATCGAGAGAGAGGAAGAGAGGTCCTCCCCCTTGTGCTTCCTCCTCCATGGCCTCCCCCCTGGATGGGGAGAGTTTCTCCCTCTAGTCCTTGGCCTTCATGGCAATGATGGCCCCTCCGGGATCCTCCTCCATGGCCTCCGATGATGATGGCCCCCTCGATAGGGTGCCAGAGAGGGCCTAGATTGATTTCTCGTGGATACAGAGGCTTGCGGCGGCGGAACTTCTGATCTGGGTTATTTTCTAGAGGTTTCTGTATTTATAGAAATTTTTGGCATCCGTCACACGTCAGGGGGGTCTCCGAATCGTCCACGAGATAGGGGCCCACGCCCAGGGGGTGGGTGCGCCCCCCACCCTCGTGGACAGCCCAACTCTTTTACTCCAGGGGCTTCTTTTGGTCCATAAAAAATCTTCGAAAATTGGCATGTCAATTGGACTCCGTTTGGTATTCCTTTTCTGTAAAACTCAAAAACAAGGAAAAAACAGAAACTGGCACTGGGCTCTAGGTTAATAGGTTAGTCCCAAAAATCATATAAAATAGCATATAAATGCATATAAAACATCTACTATGGATAATATAATAGCATTAATACTTTATAAATTATAGATATGTTGGAGACGTATAAGCCCTCTATGGAGCCAACCATTTGTATCCAAGCTTTATGCCGGACTACGTCGGAGGTGGTGCAATTTATTTGCTGATGAGATGTTAAGCTTGTAGCCCTCAAGGTGCGTGTCGGCCTAAAATCCAAGATGCATATTAGAGGAGATAGTGATCGATGGACGGTCCCTTGAGAGAGGGTCTTGAGAAGTCGCCATAATAGATTAGGTCGATACCGGATAGGTTCCAAACTAGACCTATTGTTGTCCAAAGACGCGTTTTCTCATAGTTCGGTCATGCTGAACACTGAGCACTTTGAATGTTCTGCATTGAATAGGCAATGCAGTAGCCCCCAAGCCACCGGTTGGGTGGCAACACCAGATTAGGGGATCAATTTGCCCCTTTAATATTTGCAAATGATAAGCGCGAAGCCCAGTAGCCCTCGAGCATTAATGTGGGCATGGGTGGCCGAATTAAGGACCGATATCCGGAGTAAAATCACAAATTATGTGTAATGATTCTATGTATCATTAATGCTCAAATCCGTATTGTCAAAAACTTTGTTGACCGACCATCGGCTTCAACCTCCTCAGCCAGTAGCTGGGGAGTGTTTGTCCTACTTTATAAAGCCTTTATGAGGGAAAAGTTTTATAGCAAACAAGGCAATCCGGCAATATGGTTTTATAAACAAAGGTACACAAAGAGATATGTTATATTACTTTTAACGTAAGAACCATCTTCCAAAGAAAATACTCCCGCTATCGGTTCCTTTCTTTGGGTTGTCATGCTGAGCATGATCGTGAAACCTCAACTCCAATCAATGTGGGACGAAAATATTGAGGATTTAGTTTGGGGAAAGTTCCCGACCTCTGTGTGGTTTTAGTGAACCTAAATTTTCACTTCCGTCATTGCCGACCAATTATATACTTTAAGATGGCTAGCTTTCGGATTCACCTAGTCTGAGGTACTAACTCGGATGACCCAGTAGTAACAATCACAAAGGTGCTCCGTTTACCGCCTAGATGAACGATCGGAGACATAGGGGTAAGCATTGGAGCCAGGTAACCCAACTTGGCTAAAATCTTAAGTCAAATTGATGCATATTCATGGCTTTATAACGATAATTCTGGAAGGCAACGTTTGTATATTAAATAAAAATGCTGATGAGATATGTTTATTTTGACTCCATTGCGACCGTTTATCATTTGAAAATGGCCCATCGTCGGCTTCTGTCGGCATTCTGGGAACGGTGGTCCCAGACTTGCCTGCCCGCGGCCTTCGGCGTGGCTCAACCAGTGGCCTAGTACGGTCCGTCTTCATCAACCAACACTCAAGACCCTCGCGAGGGGCCAAGCCTCGTGGGGTGGATGATACAGGCCTCCTGAGGAGTGGCCTCACCAGGCAGGCTCGCGAGGAGGTGAAGAGATCAAGGCAAGGGGTACCTCATGAGGTTCCCATGACGCAAGCCATGACGATCGAGACCAGGCGGGCGCCAGCCCGCGCAGTGTCCTCGTTTCCTCTTTGGTGCAAAGGGGCAAGCGCAGGCGCAGAGTACTGAGGCATCAGGCAAAGGTTTCCATATCGGTGCAACAAGACCAAGACCAGCAGGACAGCAGGACGGAGGTCACTGTGGAGTCCAAGACGGCGTCATCACTAGCACCTTTGGCAGGCGAAGACCACCTTTAGTTAGGATAGCTTGCACTAGCTGTCCCCTTTCAAAATGGCCGTTCTTGGATCCCTTCCTGCTCAATATTTGGGAAGAGGACCAGGGCCTCTATAAATAGAGCTAGCCACCACAGTAGGAAGGCATCTCATCTAGAGACAGATCGAACCCTACCCAAGAAGAACACTACACTAGCCAAGAACACCTCTCATCGCGAGGCTGTTCTTCCCTTGTACTGTTCATCATCGGCCCAAGAGGCAATCCACCACACACACAGGAGTAGGATATTACACCACAACGGTGGCCCGAACCTGTATAAATCTTGTGTCTCTTGTGTTGTTCATCGATCTAGCTTAGGGATCGCGGCGAGGCTGACAGCGAGATTCGGTAGGAGGTTATCTTCGTGTGGACCCCAGTGTTCAAACCGTAAGGGTTTTTCTGGAACCCGATATCTAACATTTGGCGCGCCAGGTAGGGTCCACCAGAATCTTCCTTCCCCTGATCTATGAACCGTAGCTTCGTCGCATCCATGTTGGACGCCCGCTGAGCCCGCCCGAGCGCCGAGCTGCTCTCGCCGCTTGCGTCGCCCAGACGGCTCCTGTCGGCGGGCCTCCTCGTCGTTCTACCTTACCTGCCGCCACCGGCCCGGTGGGGACCGAACAACAAGTATCTTTGTTTCACCCCTCGGTGCGGCGGGATGGCCGCACCGCCATTCCATCGCTGACCCTAGCTGGTTCGTTGTCTCACGCTCGTCGTGCCCCCACGGACGTGCAGGCCGTGTTGCTCCCAGCACATGAGCCTTGCACTACCGCCCTGTCGACGACCTCTACGAAGAATGGCCTGCTCGCATCACCGAGCTCGTTAGTGCCGTAGGGGGCTCTCCTGCGCCGTCCCTCTTGCTACCTCGCCCTCCACCTCTTCCCCAAGACGGTGCCCTGGCTCCAAGGTGCGCGGCCTCTGGACGTGACCCACCGCATCCAGCGCCCGCGTGACAAGAAAGAAGCTGCCAAGAAATCCCTCGGCCTCAAGAAGGCGCCCACGTGCTCCCTGCACCAGCACGACAAGACCGCGTCCCGGCGCGACAAGACCACGTGTTTCCCCTGGCAGTAGCATGCGGGTACCATCAAGAGCAAGCTCCACATCAGCAAAGGGCTTCGGTGACCACAGCAGGTTGCCACGCATTCACCACCGAGTTGCGTAGCATCGGCTGGCCGGGCAAGTTCAAGACGGACCCACCTCCTCGCTATGATGGTACCACCGACCCCGCGGAGTTCTTGCAGCTCTACGAGCTGGGCATCGAGGCGGCCAACGGAGACGAGAAGTTCATGGCGAACTGGTTTCCCATGGCGCTCAAGGACGGTGCCTGCACCTGTCTCCTGAACCTGCCTCCCGGCTCGATCTCCTCCTGGGACGAGATGCGCAGCCGCTTCATCGCCAACTTCCAGGGCAGTCGCGACCGCCCTCCGGCCGCGGGTGACTTGCGCCGCGTCAAGCAACAGCCTGGGGAGACCCTTCAAAAATACATCCAGAGCTTCAATAACGCCCACCTCAAGATCCCCAAGGTGATGGATGAGGCCATCATCTCAGTGTTCTCTGATGGAGTCTATGACTTCAAGATTAAGGAGGAGCTCGCCATCCACGAGGAGTTGTGCACATCTCTGGAGCTGTTCAACCTGGCGACCAAGTGCGTAAGATATGAGGAAGGACGCCTCTCCCTCCTTGAGCTTCCAGCTACTGACCCAGAAGAAAAGAAGGCCAAGGCCAAGGACGTGAAGCGCAAAGGAGCAGCCGTGCTTGCAGCAGAACCAAACACGAAGTGCGGTAGGGAACAGCCAGAGTCGTCCAAGGGTAGCCGACCGTTCTGTGCCTACCACAACCTCCACACCCACAACACCAACGAATGCCACGAGCTCAGGGCCGTTCGAGAAGGACGCTTCGGTCGACGCCCCGAGCGCAACGACTGCGACTACGGCCGAGGAGGAGGGAGTGGCAGAGGACGATGGGACAACCGTGGCCCTTGCCAGGGGTGGCATGATCGACCTCGTGAGGATCGCACGCAGGACCAGCCTCGCGAGGGCGCCTGGAGGGAACAGCCTCGCGAGGACCGCCCGCAGGGCAACGCAGACCTTCCTCCTCTGCCGCCGCCGCCAAGGAGGAATGACGATCATCACCATGACGAGGGGGCTGGGGGCTTCCAGGAATCGCGCGCTATCACTTGCATCTTGGGCGGAGCTCAGGCCCGAGCATCCCAGTGCATCTTCAAGCAGTTCGCTCGCGAGGTGAATGCAGTCCTCCCCAAGCACGAGGCCACGCGCCCGCTCAGGTGGTACAAGTGCGCCATTACATTCAGGTCGGCAGATCAACTCAAGTGCACAGCTACTGCTGGCATCGTCCCGATGCTTTGTTCCCCAGTCATCAGCAACATGCAGGTCACGAGGACCCTCATCGATGGCGGCGCAGGGCTTAACGTCTTGTCCGTCGAGATGTTCGACAACCTTCAAGTGCCATACGATCAGCTCCAGCCAACCAAGCCTCTCTCAGGAGTCACCGACGGTTCCACCACCCCGATAGGGCAGGTCCGCCTCCCTGTCACCTTCGGCAAGCACGACAACTACCACACCGAGCTCATCGAATTCGACATCACCCACATCCACCTTCCGTACAATGCCATTCTCGGGTACCCAGCCCTGGCCAAGTTCATGGCGGTGACCCACCATGGCTACAATGTCCTCAAGATGCCAGGAAGCGGCGGGATCATCACGGTCCCCTGCAAAGAGAGAGATGCGGTGTGCTCCCTCGAGCGCGCCTCCCAAGCTGCATCAATCGAGGACCCAGACAGCAAGGGAGAGAACCGTCCCGATGCAGTCTCCAAAAAGAAGAAGACACCGCTCAACTCAAGGCCTCAGGAGATTGGCATCTCACGAGGTGTCACATCAGGATCAGCGCCCGTGCAAGGGGCGCCTCCTTCCACTGCATAGGAAGGCGCGCCCGGCGCCCTCCTCGGGCAGGACTCGTGGGCTCTCTTCTGGAGGGCCTCAGACATTGCCAATATCACGAGGGAGGCGCTCGGGCACCGCTTGGAGGCGTGATTCGTGGCACGTTTCCCTCAGGAAGTCGCAGGGCGTGGAAAGCACAACGTTCAGGAGTTCATCACCAAGACCACTCAGGAGCTTCAGGAAGCAAGAGCTATGCACGGTGACCACCGCTTGCCTGGCGTGGCTCCCCATCCAGGCGAGGATGGTGGGCTGCGCGTCTGCATTGACGTCCCAGGGCTCAACCGAGCCACATCTCAGGAGCGCCTCTGGTCTTCGCGCATGGGACGCTGCGAGGGTCCGCCGCACAACTACGTTCACATGCCTTTCGGCCTGCCGAACGCGGCTGCCACCTTCCAGTGTCACCTACGGAGCATTCTAGAGGCTCAGGAGGCCAGACACCACGCGGTCCTGGCGGAGATGGAAACGGTCCTTGAGGAGCCACCTGGACCCCCAGAGCCTGCCGAGGCTCAGGGCCGCAGCGGCTCGTGAGGGTCGGCCTCTTCACCGCGCATCTTCAGCTGCTCCAACACCCCCCCTACAATGGAACCAGGTGACATCTTCCAAGTTCGTTTCAGCTGGGAGCTCCCTCAGGGCTGCATCATTCCCAGGCCGTGTGGGTCCGTCCTTGCGGCATGTATCCCTTTTTCTTATGTCTTCAGTTTACCTTCCTGGGGGCGCCCCTCGGGCTGCATCAACCCCAAGCCACTCGGTCCTGACCCGGTGACATGTATCCATTCTGCGTTTACCTAAGCTGATTTGCCTTTCATGCCTAATGATAGAAGCAAAGGTGTCCCGTCTTTCAATGAGATGGTGGCTATCGTTTTGTTGGAAGTCGACTTTGACGATCCGACTATGAACGTGCGAGGACGTCGCGCCTTAGCAATCGCTACACCAACTCTGAGAGGTTATTGACCACACTGGTGCATGATCAACCTGACCACGAGGGTCTATTTCCTGCAAGCAAACGAAGAACAAGCAAGAAACTAAGATTGCAATCTGGATATTGCGAATAACAGAGGAAAGCTATTAATGAAGGTGGGGTTCTGTGACGCCTTTGTGTGGTCATTGAACACAAACGAAGTACGCGAAGTTGCAGCTATGGCGAACTTTAATCTAAACAAAACCCAAAGTCTAAACGACGCCCTAAGGTCTATATATATGGAGGAAGAGGGGGGGAGGGGATTTCGTGGCCCTTGGGGAAGGGGTCCGAAACCATCCCTATCTCTTGTTTCTCCACACATACGGACTCTAAAAACAGCCTATACTCAAGTATTTCGATAATACATGGGCCTGGCCCAATAATAAGGTGACACAGCACCTAAATAGCCTCTGGACGAAAGTTATGAAGTAGCATCTTGTATATTTCGTCCAAGGCTTCATGCACTCATTATGGTGGCTTCAACGTCCTGAAATTATCACTTGTAACTCCGTTCTTGTTTCCCTTGCGCATGCCATCATCTCCAAGCTTGTTCTTGCTCCAATGTTCATCCTTCTCCAAGCTAGGTCCTTCATTTGTAAGCAAAACAAATGTATCCAATTTAGGCAGCATCATATTCTCATGAACATTAGAATCATTACCAAGAAACGAAAGTACCTGGTAATTTAATTGGTGTGCGCGAGCTCTAGTAATTGTTCCAGTATCTATAGCACCAGGGGCTGTGGGTGTAACAATGGTATTGATGTCCTCATCATCCTCCCCTTCTTGAAATGAAGTCGTCCTCGATGGAAGCTTATCTTCCTCACCCAAATAAGGCTTCAAATCTGCAATGTTAAAAGTGGGACTAACCCCAAAATCTGTAGGTAGCTCAAGTTTATATGCATTATCATTTATTTTCTCTAACACCTTAAAAGGACCATCAGCACGTGGCATTAGCTTTGATTTGCGCAAATCAGGAAATCTATCCTTACACAAATGTAACAAAACAAGATCTCCAGGTGCAAACTCAACATGTTTTCTACCCTTATCCCCGGCAAGTTTATATTTAGCATTCATACGCTCAATGTTTTCCTTAGTTAACTCATGCATTTTTAAAATCAATTCAGCATGTTGTTTAGCATCAAAATTAACCTTCTCCAAAAATGGAAGAGGCAACAAATCAATAGGTGCACGAGGTAGGAAACCATACACAACTTCAAAAGGGCACATCTTAGTAGTAGAATGCAATGAACGATTATAAGCAAATTCAATATGAGGCAAGCATTCTTCCCACATTTTCTTATTATTCTTCAAAACAGCCCTAAGCATAGTAGACAATGTTCTATTGACTACTTCAGTTTCCATCAGTTTGGGGGTGACAAGTAGTACTAAAAAGTAGTTTAGTCCCCAACTTAGCCCATAAACATCTCCAAAAGTGGCTAAGAAATTTACTATCACGATCTGAAACAATAGTATTTGGCATACCATGCAAGCGAATAATTTCACGAAAGAACAAATCAGCAACATTAACAACATCATCGCTTTTATGACATGGTATAAAGTGTGCCATTTTCGAGAATCTATCCACGACAACAAATATGCTATCCCTCCCCTTCTTTGTTCGAGGTAAACCTAAAACAAAGTCCATAGATATATCCTCCCAAGGAACACTAGGTACAGGCAAAGGCATATATAAACCATGAGGATTGAGTCATGACTTAGCTTTTTGACATGTACTGCAGCGAGCAACAAAGCGCTCAACATCCCGTCTCATCTTTGGCCAAAAGAAATGTGTAGCAATTACGTCCTCCATCTTCTTCACGCCAAAGTGTCCCATTAGTCCTCCTCCATGCGCCTCCTGCAACAACAAAAGACGAACAGAGCTAGCTGGAATGCATAGCTTGTTAGCACGGAACACAAATCCATCATTAATGACGAACTTGTTCCATGTTCTTCCTTCTTTACAATTCTGCAATACATCTTTAAAATCAACACCATGCACATATTAATCTTTGATGGTCTCCAAACCAAATATTTTGAAGTCAAGTTGTGAAAGAATAGTATAGCGATGAGACAATGCATCAGCAATAACATTATCTTTACCCTTCTTGTGTTTAATGACATAAGGGAAAGTCTCAATGAATTCAACCCATTTAGCATGTCTACGATTTAGTTTAGCTTGACTTTTAATATGTTTCAAACATTCATGATCAGAATGTATAACAAATTCTTTGGGCCATAAATAATGTTGCCATGTTTCTAAAGTCTGAACAAGAGCATATAATTCTTTATCATAAGTAGAATAATTCAGACTAGGCCCACTCAATTTTTTAGAAAAGTATGCAACAGGTTTGCCATCTTGTAATAACACACCTCCTAATCCAATTCCACTAGCATCACAGTCAAGCTCAAATGTCTTATTAAAATCAGGAAGTTGGAGTAATGGAGCATGTGTCAACTTATCTTTCAACACCGTGAAAGCTTCTTCCTGTGCGGTACCCCAAACAAAAGGCACATCCTTCTTTGTAAGCTCATTGAGAGGTGCAGCAATGGTGCTAAAATCTCTCACAAAACGCCTATAGAATCCAGCGAGGCCAAGAAAACTCCTCACTTGTGTGACCGTTTTGGGCTGCGGCCAACTCTCAATAGCTTCAATCTTGGCTTTATCAACTTCAATTCGCTGTGGAGTAACAACATAGCCAAGAAAAGACACTCAGTCGGTGCAAAAGATGCACTTCCCAAGGTTACCAAACAAACGTGCATCACGTAGAGCAATAAAAACAACAGGTAAATGTTCCAAATGTTCCTCCAAAGATCTGCTATAAATCAATATGTCATCAAAGTAAACTACCACAAACCGTCCAATGAAAGCACGTAAAACTTTGTTCATTAATCTCATGAAAGTACTAGGTGCATTAGTGATGACCCACAAGTGTAGGGGATCTATCGTAGTCCTTTCGATAAGTAAGAGTGTCGAACCCAACAAGGAGCAGAAGGAAATGATAAGCGGTTTTCAGTAAGGTTTTCTCTGCAAGCACTGAAATTGTAGGTAACAGATAGTTTTGTGATAAGATAAATAGTAACGAGCAACAAGTAAATAAAGTAAGTAAAGTGCAGCAAGGTGGCCCAATCCTTTATGTAGCAAAGGATAAGCCTGGACAAATTCTAATAATAAAAAAGGAGCTCCCGAGGACACATTGGGAATTATTGTCAAGCGAGTTTTCATCATGTTCATATGATTCGCGTTCGGTACCTTGATAATTTGATATGTGGGTGGACCGGTACTTGGGTACTTCCCTAACTTGGACAAGCATCCCACTTATGATTAACCCCTATTGCAAGCATCCACAACTACAAAAAGAAGTATTAAGGTAAACCTAACCACATCATTAAGCGTATGGATCCATAACAACCCCTAAGGAAGCAACGCATAAACTAGGGTTTAAGCTTCTGTCACTCTAGCAACCCATCATCTACTTATTACTTCCCCATGCATTCCTCTAGGCCCAAATAATGGTGAAGTGTCATGTAGTCGACGTTCACATAACACCACTAGAGGAAAAGACAACATACATCTCATCAAAATATCAAACGAATATCAAATTCACATGACTACTAATAGCAAGACCTCACCCATGTCCTCAGGAACAAACATAACTACTCACAAAGCATATTCATGTTCATAATCAGAGGAGTAATAATATGCATAAATGATCTAAACTTATGATCTTCCACCAAGTAAACCAATTAGCATCAACTACAAGGAGTAATCAACACTACTAGCAACCCACAGGTACCAATTTGTGGTTTTGATACAAGATTGAATACAAGAGATGAACTAGGGTTTTGAGAGGAGATGGTGCTGGTGAAGATGTTGATGGAGATTGACCCCCTCCCGATCAGAGGATCGTTGGTGATGATTTCCCCCTCCCGGAGGGAAGTGTCCCTGGCAGAACAGCTCCGCCAAAGCCCTAGATTGATTCTGCCAAGGTTCCGCCTCGTGGCGGCGGAGTTTCGTCCCGTAAGCTTGCCCACGATTTTTTCCAGGGTAAAAGTGACGATATAGCAGAAGATGGACGCCGGAGGCCCACCAGGGGGCCCAGGAGATAGGGGGGGCGCCCTATAGGGGGGCGCCCCCCTGTCTCCTGGAAATGGTGTGGGCCCCCTGGTCTATTTCTTTCGCTCAGAAATTTTTATTAAATCCAAAAGGTTGTTTCGTGGAGTTTCAGGACTTTTGAAGCTGTGCAGAATAGGTTTCCAACGTTTGCTCCTTTTCCAGCCAGAATTCCAGCTGCCGGCATCCCCCCTCTTCATGGTAAACCTTGTAAAATAAGAGAGAATAGCCATAAGTATTGAGATATAATGTGTAATAACAACCCATAATGCAATAAATATTGATATAAAAGCATGATGCAAAATGGATGTATCAATTAGTTAACCCAAAAGGCATGACTAACCACTCATATAATCCAAACTTAGTTTTAAATGATGTTTTCCATTCATCCCCCAATTTCATACGAATTTGATGGTATCCACTACGCAAATCAACTTTGGAGAATATTGTTGAGCCACTCAATTCATCAAGCATATCATCTAGCCTAGGAATAGGATGACGATAACGAATAGTAATATTATTAATGCTTCTACAATCAACACACATACGCGATGTACCATCCTTTTTCGGCACTAGAATAATAGGAACATCACAAGGACTAAGGGATTCGCGTATATAACCTTTGTCGAGAAGCTCTTGTACTTGACGCATAATCTCCTTCATCTCCTCTGGATTGGTACGGTACGGCGCACGGTTTGGTAGTGAAGCACCGGGAATTAAGGCAATTTGATGCTCAATCCCTCGAATAGGCGGTAATCCCGGTGGCACGTCTTGCGGAAAGACATCAGCGAACTCCTGCAAAATGTTAGTGACAGCAGGAGGCAAAGAGGAAGGCACATCCTCGAATGAAAATAATGCCTCTTTGCACACAAAAGCATAGCAAACAGATTTGCTGAAATCTAGCTCATCAATATCAGATTTGGTGGCAAATAAACATGCACTTTTCAATTTAATTTCAGAAGCAACAATAGATGGTTTATTATTAGGATTCATTTGTTGCTCAAATTATTTTCCCACAATGTAATTTTCACTCTTATTCTTCTCCTGTTTTGCTTTATTAGCTCTATTAATATCATCTTTCAAAATGGAATCTGGAGTCATAGGAAGCAAAGTAATATTTTTATCCTTATGAACAAGAGTATACTGATTGTTTCTACCATGGTGTACAGAATTTTTATCAAATTGCCATGGTCTACCAAGTAATAAGGAACATGCTTGCATAGGTACCACATCACAATCAACATAATCAGCATATGTAGAGATAATAAAATGCACACGAACAGTACGTGTTACCTTAACCTTCCCGCTGTTGTTGAACCATTGGATGTAGTAAGGATGTGGATGTGGTCTTGTGGTGAGAGAGAGCTTCTCCACCATCTCCATGCTAGCCAAGTTGTTGTAGCTCCCTCCGTCTATGATGACGCGCACAGAACGTTCCTTCACAACTCCCTTTGTATGGAACAAATTATGCCTCTGATTTTGCTCAGCTTGTGTGACCTGCACACTCAAAACACATTGAGCAACTAAAGATTCATACCTGTCAGCGTCTTCAGGAGCCATGTATTGCGTCTCATGATCAGAATCATCTCCACCGTGTTCTTCACGTGTAATAAGAGCCAAAGTCTCCTCATCATAGTCACTAGCGGACTCATATCCACCATGCTCAGTAGCAATCATCACACGCTGAGATTTGCATTCTCTCACATAATGACCTCTTCCCTTAGAACGGCGACAAATAATATCACTTGTGTGCCCAGTTGATGCCATGGAAGAAGAAGAGCTCTGTGCAGGCCCGGCAGGTGTGCTCTTGGCAGATAGTGGTGGTTTTGCCTACTTTCTTGTATCACGGCTGGAGGTGGCACCTAATGGAGGTGCTAGTGCATTGGAAGTAGAAGATGCACGTGGTGTCCATGATGAAGATCGACCTGCAGAAAAGATAGTTCGCGCCAATGCTTGCCGATCCTGCACTTCACGTTCAGCTTTACAAGCAAGATGGAATAAACGAGTGATATTAGTATACTCCTTATACTCTAGAATGGTCTGAATCTCTCTATTTAATCCAGCCATAAAACGTGCAAGCATAGCTTCATTCTCCTCAACAATACCACATCTAATCATGCTAGTTTGTAATTCCTGATAATATTCTTCTACAGAATTTTTCCCTTGTCTTAAACGCTGCAATTTTTGAAGCAATTCACGTTGATAATATGGTGGAACCCAATGAGTACGCATAGAAGTTTTCAGAGAAGCCCAAGTAGTTGGAATAGGATATAATCTACAATGTTCAGACCACCATACACATGCAAAACTAGTGAAAGCACAAACAGCAGCAGCAACCCATCTCTCCTCGGGATATTGTAAACATGTAAAACGTTTTTCAGTTTCTAACTCCCAAGTAAGATATATATCAGGAACATATCTACCATCAAATGGTGGAATATTCAATTTCATTTAGGAATATGGTCATTATCTTGTACCTGAGGTGGTGGTGCAGGCCTACCGTTGCGAATATATACCTGAGGTTGAACTTTACAGGTACTAAAGATTACTGAAATACATCTGAACCATTAAGTGTAGCGAGCACTCAGTACACAACAAACCCTAATGACAGTCTTGCTAATGAGTAATGAATTAATTAGAAAATGGGCGACAAGGAGTGGCTGCTAAGTGTTGAGGATGTATCTCAGGATAAATCGGCTTTGCTTAGTGGCTGCTACACGCCCAAGCCCTGAATGGACTGGGAAGGTAGGCACGGTGGTGCGCCCGGGCAGCAGTGACGCTGTTGGGCGAGCGGCTCCTGACCTCCTGTTAGTCCGGCGTAAACTCCTAGAGTCATTCCGTCCGGGGACAGCAAGTCGCGATGAGGCAGGAGGCTGGGGGTGAGTAGAGATCGGAAGCACAATAGAACAAAGGGGAATCAGGCCCTGGGTAGACCCAAGATCCCAGGGTGGGGTGCGGCCCACTGTGGGCACCCTATAGATACACACCCGAGCGTCGTAGATGCATTTTAGAAACTAAATTAGGAACATTTAGCCGACCAATTAAACGACCCTATTTTAATAATATCATATTCGTATTTGAACAACTAAGCTTGTTTAGCTTGATGGGTGGAGCAGTGCTATTATGACACAAAGCACGTATGCTAATCGTATAGTGATCATAAAAGGGGGGAACCCTAAGCATTTTTTGAGCAAAGGAGGGTTTCCCCCTCCGATTCCTATTAAAGAAACCACCACGGAACCAACATGATCAATTAAACCCTAAGCCTGATCAAATAAACCCTATTATGACTGTGCCATGGCAGATTTAAAGCTGCAAACCACATTAATGCTATTTATCATCCATTGTTTGCTTTCGAACCAAGAACTAAATTCTAAGAGTTGAAAAGAAAGTACAGTAACCAAGTTATGATCTATTTTCTGGTTGAGATCAAAAAGTTGAGTAGATATGAAGTACCACCTCTCTCGCGACATCGTGTAGGCATCGGGGGTGCGATGGATGTCGGTGGCACTGAAGCAGATCTGGGACGATAGATGGGTGCATCGGGGGATAGTCCCATTGCGGTGGACGAGAAGGTTGTGTGAGCGGCCCCGACAAGGAGGACGACGACGCCGATGAAGCGAGAGGATGCGATGCAAGGCTCCTGGTCCGTCACCATGGATGAGAAACGTCCATCTCTAGCAATGGACGACATGGTCTTGGTAGGCGCTGCGGCATGGTGGAGGACGGTGGCGATGGATGGGGTGGAGGACGGCGGCGATGGATGGGGTGGCGGACGGAGGAGGCTGGTGTGGGGATGGTGTTCTAGCGCGGATGGTGTATGAATGGGAAAATGGAGGGAGAGGTATGGGGAACCAGCAGTAGAAAATGGATTTCTACTGCTCTCGATTTTTACTGCCCCTATTGAGAGCAGTAGAAATCGGGCCGATGGATTGTCCATGTACGGGGTAGACAGTAATTTCCATCTCCAAAACAATGGCTTTGGGGAGACGATGTGGGAGTGGACATTTTGCCGCTTGTTTTGAATTTTGGGAGAATAAGCATCCACGTTTACCCTGGCAACTAAATTCGACTCTATTTTATATTCCTATATGAATCTTTATAAATCATTCTATGTGTTTTTATATATCTTCAAAAGCACGGCAAAGATGTATTCCACTGTCATATATGAATATGATTTACAAATGTCGATACTTGAATTCAGAAGCTAGAATCCAGTTTAAGGTGAATTGGACTATTTGAAACCACTTTATGTCCAACTCAAGTGTCACACGCAGCATAATGTGTACTCCCATTTAGATATGTACACAAGCGATGTCTCAAGATTCAAAATACTGAGTCAATCAACCAATAATGTACAAAACTAATAGACATATAAACACTTATAGAGTATATGGATCAATAATATCAACTAACATACATAAGCCAGGCCACTGTACTTTTTTTGCTAGAAGAGCATCCTTTTCTTAGCGAAGCTAGTACAACATCTTGGCCCTTTCATATGCATGCCACTTAAGGACCATTTATAGTACTATTATTGCTGAATGCACTCAGCCCCATTGGCATATTTGTAGGCCTGGCACAACAATCAAAATAAAATGTCTCAGAGTCTTATCAATTAATACATACTTGTGCTAAAAAAATTACGACCCAAAATACAAAAAAAATATATTACATGATCTCTAAAACAAATGGTTTGATCGATTACATGAACAAACAACCGAAAGGTTATTCAATGATGGAAAGAACATTTCACCTATGATTTACCAAGTGGGAATAATTTCCTTTTCTCTTTCAAGACCTTAACAATGTGATCTGTCTTAGCTTGCTTCGTTTTGAAATCCACCAAATATTTAATGGTTGTCTTGAGTACTGCTTGTGATTGTGCTATTTGCTTACTCAACATGTCAACTTCATCTCTAAGTGTAGAAGCAGAATCTCTTTCTACCAGTAGTTTGGCCTCTAGAGCATCAGCAGTTAGCAATTCATGATGCACGATTGGGCCGGTGCACTGTTGTGGGATGATACAACATCCATGGGGACCTCGCTCTCTGATCTTAGGCAAACCTGTTTTTCCATTAAAGTTTAGATTGGATTCTGAAAAGTTGAAGTTAGCAAAACATCTCAACTGGAAGTTATAACAGCAAACAAGTTAAACAAACAAGGAATTAAAGTGTTTCAATTGGATGCTGAAAAGTAGTTATTAACATCATTGTAACTGGTTGTGGCAGCAAAGCAGTTAAACAAACAAGTTTTGCAAAAGTTACCTGTTGTGGCATTGGAGTTTCTCTTGGATCCTAACAAGTTGAGTAGCAAGTAATGTGATTAGAGCAACCGATTGTAGAAACAAAGCAGTTAAACAAACAAGTTTTGCAAAAGGAACCTGTTGTGGCATTGGCGTTTCTCTTGGATCCTAAAAATTTGAGTAGTTAGTAACTTGATTAGAGCAACAAGTTACAACAGCAAACCTGTTACACAAATATATTTTTGAAAATATACCTGCTATGCAATTGGACTTCCAATTGGATCCTAAAAACTTGAAGTTGGTAAGATGATTACAACAACAAGTTACAATAGAAAACTAGGTAAACAAGGAAGTTTCTAAAAACATACATGTTGTGCAAACGGAGTTTCAGTTGGATCCTGCAAACTTGAATGTTAGCAATCATAAATAAAGTGTTGCAAGAGCCATAAGAAACTAACATCAAACTACTAAAACCTAACAAGTTTTGGCAACATATTTAATTACACATGAACTAGTAAAACTAACAAGTTCTTGGAAACGTATTAAAGTAACAAGTCGGTACCGTTTACCAGCAACACATACATCTGTAAATTTCTTTGATGTAAGCAAAATGATTCCAACACACACACACACACACATATACACACACA
>NC_041387.1:281876209-281877447 GCF_002162155.2 Triticum dicoccoides | reverse complement strand
ACACACACACACAAATATATATATATATATATATATATATATATATATATTCACAACCGTACCTTCTACCGCGAGTTTTTCTGATCATTCGTGTTGTTTGTGATGTAAGTGTAATGTGGACATGTTTTTTAGAATCTAAATGCTTGTTTTGATTCAGAATCTAGCATGTTGTCGGATTTGCTCTCGGGCGGTGATGAACATGGGTCTATTACAATGTTTTGCATGTACTGGATGTCATAGAATCTCTAACACGATGAGAATTGGGTTTAGGTATGAGTTTACTGCATGTTTCGTTGTTATTTTTGAACGAATTCGATTTGGTGTTTTGCCGCCTTTGTTCTTCGTCCACGGGACTGGTTTCGGCCGCTGTTGTAGATTGTAGTTTTGATGTTCAAATTGGCGGTGAATTTGCGTGCATTAGTGAGACTGAATCCTGCCCATGCTGTTAATTTGATTATGCGAGCTCATAAAAATCGAAATCCGGCGATTGGATCTTCTTCCTCCCGGCGTGTTTTTCTGTTGGAGGGACAACATGATGAGAATCATTTTCATGTTTATCTGGAGCATGATGACATTCGAAATGGCAGTTTGAATCCTTCCCGCGTTGTTAATTTGATTTGGCTGGCTCATTAATTCCAAAATTGTGGATTGGACCTTCTGCCTCCTGCCATGGTTCGTTGTTCGGGCGGTCAGCTTGATGGCGGATCTTTTTTTGATGTTTTATCTGGAGTATGATGACGTTCGAAATGGCTATTGACGTGTTGGAGTTGACCCAAACGATTAAATCTCGGAACCAAATTTAATCGGGGTTGTTTTTATAATCATTTTACATTCCGTTGTACAAGCTGGACTGCTATAACTTTCGTACTTGAACTTCTGTGCTCTTTACTCATGCTTTTAGGAGATGAGGCAATACGATCTAGTCTGTTGCTGTTGTTGTATAAAAAATCAAGTTTGTTTTATGTTGTTGACTATCGTCATGTGTGTAACTGTCCAGCTGGACCACACACACATGCATCCTCTTTTCCTTTAATCTATGTTTTTGGGATAATTTTTTGATCATCCACTATCTTCAGTAGAAGCTAGACTTCTTTTTAATTAATGGTTGAACTTCTGGTTTTCCACATTGCATTCCACATTTGCAAGGCGAAGGTGCATGGTGCTATATATTTTCTTTGTTTCATTTTTCTTTGTAATTTTAGTTCTTGAGATGTTCTTTTTAGACTTTGTCTCGTGAG
>NC_041387.1:281875022-281876199 GCF_002162155.2 Triticum dicoccoides | reverse complement strand
ATATTCACAACCGTACCTTCTACCGCGAGTTTTTCTGATCATTCATGTTGTTTGTGATGTAAGTGTAATGTGGACATGTTTTTTAGAATCTAAATGCTTGTTTTGATTCAGAATCTAGCACGTTGTCGGATTTGCTCTCGGGCGGTGATGAACATGGGTCTGTTACAATGTTTTGTAATTTTAGTTCTTGAGATGTTCTTTTTAGACTTTGTCTCGTGAGCAATCATGGGATTAGTCCAAGTATGCATGCACTTTTTCTAGATCATCTAAGGGTTGTTGTACAAGTTGGACTTCTGTGTTGTTCATACCTGAACTTCTGCTTTTCCTTCTTTCCAAGGTAGTGGAGCAAGTCCTCTATATTTCTTTCTTTTTTTATGTTATTTTTCATTCTTTTGCATTGCTTTGGATTTTTTTGTCTTAGTCCCATGAGAAACCACGGAATTGGCCGACGGATATGTGTATATTTTTTATTTTTTCTAGTATGTTCTCGTACTTATAATAGTTGTTGGTCTTTAGTGAATAACTATCTTGAACTTTTGTATGCTAATAGTTTTTAACATGTTAATTTGAGGTTTTGACAAAATCCCAAACTTCTATATCTTCACTATTTGAACTTCTTTAATTATAATTATGTTCGTTATTTTAGGATTTAAATATTTGTAGACATTGAAATAGGCATTGGGCCTATTGACAAATGCGGTAGCGCGAGGACGAGCAGGGGGGAGGGGGGCTCGGCACCGCCCTCCCCCCTGCGAGGCAGAGACAGGAACAAGCTGGAGCAGGCGACAACGCGGTGTGCCGCGTCGTCGCATGCGGAGGCGAGTCAGTCACATCCGTGACCCCACTATCTATTTTAGGGGTGTGGCTCTGGGGTGCGTGCGGTGGGGGTGGAAATAGAATAACCGCATTGCGTCCTGTAAAAACCTAGCGCGTAGCAATGCGGTAGCCCGAGGCCGAGCCAGAGGGGGGTCGGGACCCCCTCCTCTCTCCTTGCGAGGCCGAGATAGGAACGAGCCGGAGCAGGCGACGATGCGGCGTGCCACGTCGTCGCATGTGGAGGCGAGTCCATCACATCCGTGACCCCACTATCTATCTTAGGGGTGTGGCTCTGGGTGCGTGCGGTGAGGTGGAAACATAATAACCACATTGCGTCCTGTCAAAACCTAGCGTGCAGCAA
>NC_041387.1:281872248-281872873 GCF_002162155.2 Triticum dicoccoides | reverse complement strand
TATCAAAACCTAGCGCGCAGCAATGCGGTAGCGTGAGGCTGAGCAGGGGGGAGGGGGGAGGGACCCTCCTCCGCTCCTCCCGAGAGGCCAAGACAGGAACAAGACGGAGCAGGCAACGACGCAGCATGCCGCGTCGTCGCATGTGGAGGCAAGTCCGTCACATTTGTGACCCCACTATCTATCTTAGGGGTGCGGCTCTGGGTGCGTGCGGTGGGGTTGGAAATAGAATAACTGCATTGTGTCCTGTCAAAACCTAGAATGCAGCAATGCGGTAGCGCGAGGCCAAGCAGGAGGGGGGGTCGGGACCCTCCCTCCCCTCTTCCTGCGAGGCCGAGACAGGAACGAGCCGGAGTAGGCGACGTCACGGCGTGCCGCATTGTCGCATGCGGAGGCGAGTCCGTCACATTCGTGACCCCACTATCTATCTTAGGGGTGTGGCTCTGGGGTGCGTGCGGTATGGTGGAAATAGAATAACCGCATTGCGTCCTGTCGAAACCTAGCGCGCAACAATGCGGTAGTGCGAGGCCGAGCAGGGGGAAGGGGGGTCGGGACACCCCCTCCCATCCCCCTGTGAGGCCGAGATAGGAATGAGCCAGAGCAAGCGACGACGCGGCGTGCCGCGTCG
>NC_041387.1:281821977-281871773 GCF_002162155.2 Triticum dicoccoides | reverse complement strand
CCTCGCATGCGGAGGTGAGTCTATCACATCCGTGACCCCACTATCTATCTTAGTGGTGTGGCTCTGGGGTGCGTGCGGTGGGGGTTGAAATAGAATAACCGCATTGCGTCCTGTCAAAACCTAGCCCGCAGCACTGTGGTAGCGTGTGGCCGAGCAGGGGGGAGTGGGGGTCGGGACCCCCCCTCCCCTTCCCCTGCGAGGCCGAGATAGGAATGAGCCGGAGCAGGCGAAGACATGGCGTGCCGCATCATCGCATGCGGAAGTGAGTCCGTCACATATGTGACCCCACTATCTATCTTAGGGGTGTCGCTCTGGGGTGCGTGCGGTGGTGGTGGAAACAGAATAACCGCATTGAGTCACTACAAAAAAATACACTTCCGTGATGATACGTGTTTGTCACAGTAGGTCGCGTTTTTTGTCATGCATGTACATCCATGACAAATTTATGACAGAATCAAGATAGTCATACATGTGCTGTCGTAGAAGTGTTCCATGACATTACCAAAATTATCATCACGGAAGTATCCACTTCCATGATGATAAATCGCGTGTCACAGAAGTGCTTTCGTCAAGGGTGACCGACACATGGCATCCACCGTAACGGAATGTTGTTAAGCTATCGGGTCGGGTTTTGGATCCGATAACCCGTTAACAGCCCCGACCAATGGGGATTTTCCATGTGTAAAATCATCATTGGCTGGAGGAGACACGTGTCAGGTCCGCGCTGGCACAGGTGTCACTCATCCAATGGGCGAGACACGCCTATGATATGTTGACACGTGGACTGGCCCATCAAGTTTAAATGGGCCGGCCCAACTAAAGGCCCACAAGATTTTGCGGACCATAATGGGCCGGCCCAGCTAAAGGCCCACAAGATTTTGCGGACCATAATGGGCTGGCCCAACTAACGGCCCACAAGATTTTGCGGGCCATAATGGGCCGGCCCAGGTAAAGGCCCACAAGATTTTTGTGTGCCATAATGGGACGGCCCAGGTAAAGGCCCACAAGATTCTTGCGGATCATAACGGGCCGGGCCGGCTAAAGGCCCACGAGATTTCGCCAACATTAATGGGCCGGCCCAGCTATAGGCCCACAAGAATTTGAGGACCCTAGTAGGCCGGCCCATTAACTGGCTGCCATGTTTTGGGCCAAATGCCGGCCCATATTTGATCCGGTCCATTAATGGCCTGCCACCTTCCGAGCCTAATAGAGGCCCATATGAGATCCGGCCCGTTAAAAGCCTACCACGTTCTGGGCCAAATTACGGCCCAGATCAGGTACGACCTTTTAAGAGGCTATGGGCTCAATTATGGCCCATATCAGATTAGGCCCATCAACTGGACACTATGTTTTTGGGCCCACTTGCTAGAGGCCCACTTAGTAATTCGGCTTGACATTAGTTTTGGCCTCTTAAGGACCCGTTTAACATTTCGGCCCTATATTCATTTTGGCCTGTTAAATGCCCGTCATATAGTTGGGCCTAACTACGGCCCGGTTTGCATCCGGCCTGCTCGCAGCCGATATCTGATTGGGCCAAACAAGGACTAGGACAATTTTGGCATGTTAAGAGCCCGTGATTTGATTCACACAATCATGGGTCGGGGTTCATTTCGGGCTGCTGCCAGCCGGTTAGCTGTTTGGCACGTTTTAGGCCCAACCTACATCGTGATTGCATGACGGCCCGATTATGTACTGTAATTTTACGGTTTGGCCGATTTACTGCGAAGACAGGATATATATACAGTAAAATAACTGCAGCACCATGAATAAGAAAAAACCTAGACTATACAATAAAGAAATTACAACATATTACATCCACTGGGCATTAAAGTTTGCCACTATGATAATAAAGCACAAGCAGACAGCAGATTACATACACTGGGCATCAAAGATCGCCACTAGTGCAAATAAACACGCCAACAAAATAATATACAAAACCGACAACACTTCAATAAAGTTCAAGAAAGGTTAGCCCTGCTGGGGAGCTGCAGCGCAAGCAGCTGACCAAGATGATGCGACTGCGCTTGTTCAACACTTAAATCTTCCTCACTCTGAAAGATAAACAAGCAGACAGATGACGGGTTTTGCACATAAAAGTATCAGTGCTGACAATTCATCACATTTCTTACTGATGAATAAAGTGACACAGTTAAAAATTGCATTAACACAATATGGTATTGTTCAGGTCAAGACATGGCAGGAAATGACATTGTGAAGGAGTTGGCACTTTCACGACACCACTGGATTACAGATCAAGAACTCATAAGTATCAATGGTTAGTATGCTATCAATTTATCCCATTTCAGATTGGCAAATAAAGAGATGGTTTAAATAATACTCCCTCTGTCCGGAATTACTTGTCATCAAAATGGATGTGCCTAGAACTAAAATACATCTAGATACATCCATTTCAATGACAAGTATTTTCGGACGGAGGGAGTAGTAGAATGATATGACATTGTTCGTAGTTAAGACATTGCAGAATATGACATTGTGTTGTAGTGGGTAGGTTCACCACACCACTGGATTAGGGATCAAGAACATAAGCATACATGCAGTGCAAAAGAAGATCACTTGCTCTTTATAGTTTAATTTACATGGTATGAATAAGGAACTTGGTTGTACAACTCGAAACTTAAATTGAGAAAGGACAAACTTTTGTTTATGAACTACATAATAAACTTTAAAATGCAATTTGATGCAAACACCAAAAATAAACAGCTATTGCAGTCATGCCTAACCAAATATATACAACAAAGTTTAAAGGCTTGAGATGGACAAACTTACATTATTGGTGATGACAGGCTCTATAAAGGCCTTGTCCATGCTGATGGGGGGGGGGGCAATTCAAGAAGTTTACCACAGAATCTGCTTCATAAGCATTGCCTTTATTCTACATTTTGTTAAGAGTAAATATAGATGTGATAATATACGAAAAAATGGAGAATATTTAAGATAAGATGAAGAGTGATGCTACATAACCAAGTAGCTATAAATGTAAGTGCAGCGATACAGGCAAAAGGTGCAGCCAAGAGCAATGCACAGCTAAACTTCTTCAGTACCAACCTTATGGTAAGAGTAAATATAGATCTGATGTGTAGAAAATGGAGGGCAAAGGATAATAAGCTGCAGAGTGATGGTACATGAACAACTACATGTCATTATAAGTACACTGATAAAGGACAACATGTACTTACAAGAACAATGCAGAGCTAAAAAAACATTGGCATTGGATATATTCTACACTAATGTAACCATTCATACAGATCAGATAATTTGGAGCGAACAATTGATAAGCAAGCTATCATGCATACTGCTGTCACATAATGAACCAGGTATGTATGCAAGTATAGTGATACAGGACAACAGGTACTAACAAGAGCAAAGCAGCGGGCAGCGTATTTGTGATATCCTGACGTTCTTTTCAAACCGGAATTCTTCTTCGAGCAGATTTCCTGCAAACAAGATCCATAAGGCACATGCGGAAAAGTAGAAGTTCAAATTGACATGTGATTTCATAGACAGTACCTCATCCTGGGAATGAGACCAGTGCATAACAAGGTTTTTCCATTAATGTCTTCTAAATTTAGCACAGGAGACTTCACCAGAAATTCGTTTATAGATTTGCCACCAAAGTGTGATTTCCTCAGGTAACACCGATACTGTTGCAATGCTTCCTTGAAAAGCACAAGCAAGCTTTGCTCATCATGACTATCCAGACTGACCCTCGCCTAGTTACAACAATGTAATGCAAATCATTGATGTGTTCAATCAGCAGAAAACAGGAAAATAATAACCATGAATAATAGCACTTACACGTAAGTTGGACACGAAGATGTGAAAATGGTGTTTGTCTTCACAATAATCTTCCCATGATGGGAATATATGCACATAGTCCCTAACAACATTGAAAGCATTGTCTTTTAAACTGGGAATAAATGGAATGGGGTTCCAATCTGCAGGAATTGGCCGTCTCTGCAGTTGGGATAGGTGTTCGGCCGGTGGACTTGCTGTACTTTTTGCTGGAGTGGAATTTTTCTGTGGTACAACTGGTGATATGGCAAATGAAATCGGTATACCTTTTGCTAGAGTGCAGGTCCTGTGTGGTGGGGCTAGTGGTGTGGCCAGTGAAGTATGGGTACAGTCTGCTGGAGTCGGTCCTACGTTTTGTGTCACTGGTTGTACAGCCAATATAAGTGGGGTGTTGTCTGATTTCTCCGGCACCACCACGTTTTTCAAGGACTTTGATGGTGCTCCTTCAGGTTCAGTAATCACCCTCTTCCTTTTTGATGTCTGATGCACACGAACAACATTTGAGTGAAAAAACATGGTACGATGACAGATGGAATATGTATTGATAATGGATGGGCATGGCATCTACATATATGATGAGTAAACTAAGCAGATGGCGGTGCAACAAAGTAGAAGAAATGCAAGGCAGCATATGCAAGATACCCGCAATCAATAAAACATTGCCAAATTAGAACAGGCACCTTGATGGGTGAATAGGATAGGCCATCTGCCTTTGACTCCTCGAGGTTAGAATAGTCATTAGGATCATATTCTGAACAAGAGTCAACAGGTGGGGAGCGTATGAGTTTCATTGCATCGGCACTCAATGCCTTGGTGCCAATTTTGTAAGTCATTGCAGTTTTTAGCTTCAAGAGTGGACTACTGCTAGTGCGACACAAAGCAGCTACACAGATCATAGTGTAGATATAACGGGAAAACCTTAAGCATCAGAGTAAAATCAGCAAAGTGGAACTTCCTGGAATATATGTGCTAGTATTGCCGGTACGGCTAGAAAGGCTTCGGATACCATCTCTCTTCAAGTGAAGGTGCGGTACTGTTAATATCAGTATAACCCTCAAAGGCGACACAGCTCCGTGCATTTCCTTGCTATTCTTATAGGATTCAAGTGGGCAGGCCACTACAAATCCTATTCCTATGTTTACAAGATCCTACGAATCAAAGAGGCTCAAAGTGTCCATCACAATCGACCGTATAGACCTCTACACTGCAAATCTCCCTGCTCATCTTCAGTACAAGGAACATACTGTACTACTAGCATACTCCCTCCGTTCCAAAATATATGTCTTGGTAGAGATTTCCACTATGGATCACATACAGATGTATCCAGATACATTTTAGAGTGTAGATTCACTCATTTTGCTCCATATGTAGTCCATGGTGGAATCTATACAAAGACTTGTATTTAGGAACAGAGAGAGTACATATTAAAGAAGAACGGAAGAGGAACATGGTAAAGAAGAGCAAGCAGATTTTGGATAATAAAATGTTGGTTGCGCAGTGCCCACACATGATGAACCAGAGTGCATTAAGAATGCAACTCCCAGCTGTCTCTCGACCATTTCAGGCGGTTGTATGAAGATCCTACGTCTCCTAACCCTTCTTATTCCTCGTCTCTGATTCTTCCCATACAGAACACCGCACGGGCCACCGGCTGGACCACCGGCCCCCACCGCCTGTGTTCCTCCGCCACCCCCACCCCCAACCCGCGTCGAGTTTTCTTTGTTCGGCGAGGCCCCACAACCTCCCGAGCCCCTTGGATCGCACTGGCAAACTCCGGCGAGCTCTAAAAAATTGACTGACCCAATTTTGAAATTTAGTCTACTGTGATTTAACTAGTGTGGAATATAAAAGGGGAAAACCATAAGCATTGGGAGTATAGTGTTGAGTGTGCCATGGCAGATCTGAAGGTGCAAACCAGACAAAGGCAACTTCGCAACCAAGACAAGAAATCAGAGTAAAGCAGTGGCGATCTATTTTCTTGCTGTGATAAATAAGTTGAGCAGATACAAAAGAGTACCGCCTGTGGTGCGGCGCCGTGTACGCATCTGCTGAAAATTTGACGGTGCTACGGTAGCGATGGCTGTCGGCGGCGTGGAAGTAGATCTAGGAGGGTAGACCATGGCGGCGGGGCGCGGTGGACGAGACGGTCGTAGGAGCAGAGCCGGCAAGGTGGACGACGGCGGGGATGAAGCGAGAGGACGGGATGCAAGGATCCCGGTCCGAAGGCGTGGATGAGAGAGGTCAATCTCTTGTAATGGACGGCGGCGGCGGGGTATCAGCTCCGGCATGGTGGAGGATGGCGGTGGATGGGGTGGTGGACGGTGGCGGACAGAGGAGGGTGGGGTGGAGAGGGTGTTTTGGCGCCCACGGAGTACGAATGGGGAAAAGGGAGGTAGAGAGGAAGGGGGGAACCATGTATTCAGGGCGCGCTTGTCTCAAATGCAAGGAAATTTACAAACTTAGCCCCCGTTTCAAATTTCTACTACATCACAACAACATTAGTCGGTTGGGGATAAGACGGTAATCTCGCATACACTGAATATTTGCCGACGAGAGTTTGTTTTTGGCGCCCGCCGTGTATGAATATGAATAGGGGAGAGAGTCAATTTCGGCCGAGGGCACACTGTGTTTTGGCGCCCACCGTGTATGAATCCGGGTGAGAGGCGGTTACGTCATGTTTGGGTGAAATTACAAATCTACCCCTATCGAAACCTATAGAAATCCAGCAGATAGGCTTTGCGTGGCAGGGATCGGCAGTAGTGATTTCCATCTCGCAGATTTTGGTTTCGGGCAGTTACTGCGACTTTCCCCGCTTCATTCAAATTTTGCACAGTGCATGTTTACCGTGCCAACTCAATTCGAATCCCGTTTGTATTCTACTTTTTTTCGGGCAGGGTCCATTTTCAATTGGAATTACATTCTATATACATAATTTTTTTACATATACTTTCAAAACACAACAAAGAATTCTGCTCCTTTATATGTATAATATGATTTACAAATACAACGATCTCGAAATCTTAAGGTTGAATTCGAAAAAATTAAACCAAATTATGTTCTACTAAAATGTATGGATCAGTAATATCTACATATTAAATAACATAGATGTGCGTGAATTCATATGAGTATGCATGTTTGATGGATCAATTTTGGTTCGAGTATGGATTACATGTATCATCATCTCGAATTCAAATATTTGAATCCCTTTTTTGTTCACTCCTTTCACGCCCATCTCTCTCGCATGCATGCTCCTTCAGGTAGCCATCACTCTCTTTTCTCCAGCTCACCCACACGCTCACTTCATGTTTCTCCTATTCTCGCAAACATGGTCTCTCGACGTCTCCCTTGAGAAGTGTCACACTCTCCCTATCATTATACATTACAAGGTTTTCATTATCTCTCACATCTCTACTATTCTCTGGTGTCACTCGGTACCTAAGCTTTCTTTTTCACCGCCACACACACAGTCTCTACTCGTCTTGCACTTTGTCTTTCCCTCTATGGTATTCTCTCACACACCCTATATGTCTCTACATATGACTCATACCACTAAAATTACTCTCTCTCTCTCCTATAGACACAACATTTGTTGCGGTCTCCTTTTCATCTCCATCCCAGACTGACACCAATCAGACAACCCCGACACACACAACTCCTGCTTCCACTCCCCTTCCCGACTACCGTCTCTCTCTCTCACACACAAAACTCTTGCTTTCGCACCCCGACTTGTATTTCTATCACAAACATTTATCGACTAGCTAGCCTCTAGATAGGTTTGTACACCCGCACACTCATGCTTCCACCATCGCTTACATGTCTCTCTCCCGCTCCTTGTATCTATGTAGCTTTTTCTTCCCTTCTTGAGACACGCCCTCTTGATCATGCACACACACACTATCGCCTCATTTTAAGCTGATACCTATCGCACACACACTACTTGTGTCTTTGTCACACATGCACTCTGTCCTCCTCCACTCTCCCTCTCTCTCACACACATGGGCTTTTTGCAACAACTAGCAAGATGCCCATGCGTTGCACGGAACATCAAGATGCATTTGTATGAGTAGTTTATCTTGTGGGGGGAAAGGATGAACGAGGGAAGACCTTATTTGCAAATGTGGAGAGGGGTGTGGGTATCTTTTTGCAAAATTGCCATAGTTTCCTTCCTATCCGCCAGATATAGATCGGACGGCCTATATTGGAGGATGGCAGGCACACGATCATCACTGACAATGCTTTTTATAAGAGGAGGGATAAAAAATAGAGTTGGTGACGATGGTGGGCCTGCCATCCTGCAATGTAGGTCGTCCGATTTATATCTGATGGATAGGAAGGAAAATATGGCAATTTAACCACACTCTTCACCACATTTGCAGATAAGGCCTTCCCTTGTTCATCCTTTTCTCCCACAAGATCTTGATGTTCCGTGCAACGCACGGGCATCTTGCTAGTAAGAGTAGAAATTAGACATACACCACTTCTCGAATCTTGAAACCAACAACATGCCTTCCTTATCTCATCAAAACTGCCAAAGGAATATATTTTGAGTGAAACATAACATATTTTTAGTGATATACGTATTTCAAAACTAGACTTTTTTTTCTATCAAATCGGTGAATATGTATTAATCTACTTTGATCGTGTGGCAACGCATTGGCACATTGCTAGTAGTTATTATATTTTTTCGACACCAGACAAACAGTGGAGTACTTATTGGAAGAGAAGAGGCGCACGCACGCAGTCGGCCTCTCGCTATCTCGCACACATGAGTGTTACATAAAGGCAACGTTAACAAATAAAACCTAAAACCCTAGGTGCATGATTGCTGCATTCGCGGGTACCGGGTACGTGGTGGAGTACCTTTGTAGGAGTTGATGGTCGGGACCACAGGTGAACGACTTGGAGCGCGGTGGCTCGCCAGTTGCCACAGATCGAGTAGCCATGTTTAAAATATCGTTTTTTAGCGGGTTAAGAGTTCCGATTTTCAATGGCACGTTATAAGTAGTAAGTAGTTTTTAGAACGATTGGTATGGAGCGAAAATGGAATTCATAGTACTACGTACCTCCTTGGTGTGTGGTTGTATGGGTTTATGTTACGAGATGTTGAACCTGGTAGTTCTAGGGAAATACTATGGTTTAGATTTAGATGCTGGTTTTTAGTAATCGAAAAGGGAAACCCTTCTTTGATTAAAAAAACTACTACCTCCATTCTGGTTTACTAGTCCCCATCGTACTTTGGGTCAAAGTTTGTCCACGAATTTTACTTGTAAAATGTGAATGGAAAATGATATTTTGTTATACCCAAACAAAAAAGGACTGGAGGGAGTGATTGCTCTGACATGGACGTGACCTCTCATAGCACAGGCATTGAACCGGCGCGCCGGCCAAGAGGGCCGCACTCGCTGCAGGCCCGGCTGAGCACGCCTCCTCGCCGCATGCAACCAGCTTAAGACTGCCTCGCCTGCCTTCATTGAATCCGCACATGTGCCGGCAACATGTCCTTCCGCGAGCTGGCAGGCATTTTAGAACACAAAAATGACTAAAATATAATTAATTTACGCATGGTCTTGACTTGTTGTGCTCGCACTGGTAGCAAGAACTAGTAGAGGTTTTTATTTATTTATAACTCTTCTCACATTTTTTTTGGCTTTGAAGTGAATCATGATTGTGGACATTATGTATGAATGTGCAGATATCTATGAACATGAGTTTGATGTGGAAGTTGACCTTGGAATGTCGGGCTTGTGCGTCAACTATACCATGTCCAATGCTTCGTCTATTATTGTTTGGAAAGTAATTGCTATTATTACATGACCCGAAAAAAACATTTTGTGCCACATCAGTAGATGCACAAACATCACAACAGGCATGCTGACTGAATAAACATTTGAACCTAGCTATTGTGAAGGAAATTTTGTATTGACAACAGTTTTAGATAGCAGGAGATGCCTAGCCTGCTCTACCTCTGCTAGCTTATTTCTGACTTCTTCCATCTCTTCTTTGGCTTGGGTGAAGAGAGCATCTGATTGCTCTTTTTGCTTCTTCAGGAACTCAGCTACGTTCTCAAGGGCTGTTGCACGCTTTCTTTCAGCCTTTACTAATGCCACGAGGACACGAACAGCTGACGACTCCACCTGGCTTGTGTGTAATCCAGCATCATCTGGGAATTTGCACCTTGTGTCTAATCCAGCATCATTAGGGAACTGGCACCTTGTGTGTAATCCAGCCTCATTTTGGAAACATGATCTCGAGGTTGACCATACTTCCCTCCTCGCAGGAACTGCATCCTGACATGAAGTTACTTCTTTCTTAGATCAATACTCAGAGAAACCTAGATCCATTTAGTAGAAGCCGGATAAACAGAACTCGGAGAAGTGAATTCAAAAGGAAAAGAAATATAAAAACAGACTACAAGGTGAGAACACCCACTTCCTACATCAAGTTAAAAACGAAAGCATTAGGACGATTAAGACTCTTCTTATTACACATCGAAGAACACCACGCTTAAGAGAAACAGAAACTACAACATATACACATCAAAGAACACGAGGCTAAACGAAAGTAATTGAAAGGGTGTTACTTACCAAAGCTCGTTTTACAGGTTCGGTGCAGCTCCTCTTTAACTTGCCACGCTCCTTGAAGATGTCCCGAATATCCCGTGTTTGGTCTTCATTGCTCCTCTGCATGTTCACACTCGTGGTTTTAAAATCTCAACATGGCAGGAAAAACACTACTAGTAATACTCGTGCATCTTGTGGGAAACATTAAAGCACTCGTCTGCCATGTTAGAACATCTCCAACAGAATCGCAACGAGCGGCGCTTTAAAAAGCGTTTACAGTGCTGAGATCGAGAAGTAGATACTAGAGAGTAGAGGATAGTTCTCAGCATAGATAGATAAAACAAAGATAATTCAACTACTCCTCGTTGTCCGACTCCTCCTCGATGATGTCCTTCTCCGACGTCTGACTGTAGGCGTGAAGATACTGATCGTCGTTGGATTCCCAGGGCGACGCTGCTCCTAGCCTCATGTTGAATTGAGCGTCCGCTTTTCGCCTACGCTTCTCCTCGTGATAGGCGGCTCGCTCCACCCTCCTCTTATCCCTCTCCACCCTCCTTTGCGCGTAGAACTCATGCTCGTTGATGATGTCCTACGGGAAGTGTTGGCCCCACAACGCAATGGCTTCCTCGTCCATCTCGGCGATGCCGAGACGGTGCTCCCGCCTCCGGTTGTCGCGACGATCCTCGTCGGTGCTAAGTCGCGGCAGAGGCGCGAGCTCCTGCGCCCGCTCCCGCGTCGGAACAATGGGGAAGTTCAATGTTCTATGAGTCCACGGGAGGTGCCACGCGGCCGCGTCGAATGCACGGGCGGCCTCACTGGCGGTGTCGAAATTGCCGAGGCCGAGGCGCATCCCGCAGAATCGGATCTCGGCGGAGAAGCCGCCGGAGGGGCACGCGCGGACGCCGCGGTATCCCCAAGTTTCCCGGCGATGCGGCAGCATGGTGGCACGACGTTGGTAAGGCGAAAAAGAGCAGGGAGAGAGCAGTGGCGAGGCACAGAGCGGTGGCAAGGCACAGAGCGGTGGGAGGGCGTTGGATTTTATAAAGCGTGCCGGACGCCGCGCGCCAAAACTAGCGCACGCTCGGCCGCTTTTTCCAGCGCATGCGCGATCCTTGCCCGACGTCTCTGCTATCTCTACTCTCCTCTCTACGGTTATATTTATTTTATATTTAATATTTAATATTTATCTCTACTTCCTTTATTGTCTACTTTTTTTCTCTATACTTTTTTTTCTTGTAATATAGGCCGTCCGATTTATATCTGACAGATAGGAAGCAAACAAATGGGAATTTTGCAAAAAGATACCCATACCCCTCTCCAGATTTGCAAATAAGGCCTTCCCTCGTTCATCCTTTTCTCCCACAAGATAAACTACTCATACAAATGCATCTTGATGCGTGCAACGCATGGGCATCTTGCTAGTTCTAAAAACCTTTCCATCATTTGCCACACTGCTGGTTGCAGATGAAAAACCTACCCAAGCACAACGCGATACGGCAGCGACGCACAATTACAAGTTGATATTCTGTTGGACAATGGAGGCTATAACCAATTACTCTTATGGGAACAATAGCACCCAGGAAAATTGAAGGGTAGGTATGAACAAAATTGGAACTGCACATGTACTGCTAAGTAATTCAATACACACATTACCAATCGAGGAGGAGAACGATGGTTGCGGCGGCCTCTGTGAGTCTTGGTCAGCAACGGGAGTCAGTTCATTGTCCACAACGGTGGTACTTCTGCGCTTGGCGTTGGCTTCCAGTAAGCAGATCCGAGACCGTGGAAGACGATGCCGTGGAAGAGGCTCGGTCTATGACGACGACGGTGGACCGGCTCCAGTGCGGCGTACGAGGTCGTCGATGAGGCAAATGTGCTACGGTGGATGAGTGCACCGATGTAAAGGGGAGGAGCATGAAGGCTGCGGTGCCGTGGAGAAGTCTATTTTGCGGTGGGGATAGAAAATGGGGAGTATTCAGTTGTACTACTCTGGGTGCCGGGGTGGGGCTGGCTGGGTAGGGTGAACCTGAAGTTACGAAAACAGCCCCCTACCAAGCGTCGTCCGTAGGTCTGTTCCGAAGGCTATGATGGTAACTTCCCACTGCTCGAATTAGGGTCGCGGGAGATTTTCCCGCCGACCTCAAAATTTTGTGACACTGGACTCCCTGTGTGGCGTGTTGAGTGATTCGGCCGAGCAACTAGCGAGTAGTAGCAGTAAACTCTGCATATTAGGTTTGACCGAAGTCAAACTTCCTAAAGTTTGACCAAGTTTATATAAAAATATAAACATTTACCATAACGAATATGTATGATGTGGAAGTACATTCATTCATGAATCTAATGGTATTTATTTGTTATTGTATATGTTAATATTTTTTGTTATAAGCTTTCTGAGAGTTTACAAAACTTGACTTTGACCAGTGCTAATATGCGGACTTAAATAAAAATGGAGGGAGTACACATTAGTTTTCTTAGTTTGTAGTGAACTAATCATTTGTTGAAATTGTGAAATAAATATATTAGGCTATTGACTTCAAATGTAATGATCTATACAATTCAATAGTTACAATCATTGTCGAATCCCAAGATGTATACAAGGTCTATAGTACTTCACAACATGCTCAAACTCACATAATCCCAGTCAAATGAGAATCTAAATGCATTTCATAGTTATTACTTTGTAGGATGCAACAAAAACAACCAAAACTCTACATCAACCATTATAGAAGCAACATTTTGACATATCCCATTGTGTGAATGAAACGTGCAGAGAGAGGTTTTGAAGATGGAGCAGATAGGGCGGGAAAGATTGTATGTATGTGGACGAGAGAGTAGGAGACAGACTTAACAAGACAGAGAGAGAGAGAGAGAAAGAGAAAGAGAGAGGAAGAAGTTAGGCCTGTGAGAAAGATGGAGACATGTAATATACGTGATTCTGTATACGTGGAAGGAGAAGAGACAACATGTTTGATGAGAGAGCTGGAAAAACATGGATGAGAGGGGAAGGATCTCATGGGTTGAGGGATTGACAATTTTGTGTGGGGGAGAGAGGGATTGGTAATTTTGTGCAACAGTGAGAGAGGGTGGGGGGAGGAGTCAGTCAGCCGTCGTCACATCACCAGGTGGGAGAAGCAAGACTCATAGTAGATCTTTGATTTAAACTCCCCAGATTTAGATGGCCACTTCCAAATGTCCTTTCTCTCCACATCCAGGTTGATCATTGACAGGAGAGACTAAAGTTGAGTGAGCTCAATATAAGCTTCCTGCGATAGAGGCAGATGGAAGTGATCAGAGGCCTCAGGCTGCTCCATAAATTCTCTAACTGTGACCATGTCATCAATGACAAATGAATGAAGCCGTGGGAACTGTTCCGCAATAGGACAACATTATTACCCAGCTGCCATCGATCAAGCCAAAAGACCACCCTGTTGCCTGCATGCAGTTGTGGAACAGATAACTTGCAGAAGTTGTTATACAAACGCATGACATCACGCCACCAAAATGAGCCATAGCTCTGAGTGACTTGCGGCGGTGAAGAAGCATAATAGGTGTCCCAAATTAATGTGACCCAAGGCACATCCACCCTGTTAAAAAACTTGAAAAGATGCTTGAGCAACAAGGCTTCATTTTGGATTCCCAAATTAAGAACACCCAGACCGCCATACTTCTTAGGTCGACAGACCAAATCCCAAGAAGCCAATGATTGACGAGGATTATCTGTGTTACCTCTCCACAGGCATTGACGCATGATTCTCTCAATCTGCTGCAAAATGCCCTTGGGAAGAGAGAGTGTACACAAGAAATAAATTGGCATGGAGCATAACATCGACTGAAGCAATTGTAGACGACTCCCTTGATTCAGCAGACATGAGGAAGCAAATAAACGACACTCAATGTGATCAACCAGAGGCATTAGGTCATAGATCCTAGGTCTAGAAGTACCCATGGGTAACCCTAGATATGTGAAAGGCATAGAGCCAACATCACAACCGAGCAGGCTGGCAACCCTAGAGCCCTCCGCATCACTCATATTGATTGGAACAAGGGAGGATTTACTGAAGTTGACATGCAAACCAGTTGAAGCCGCAAAGGTGTCAAGCATCTCCTTGAAAGCGATGAGCTGATTGTCTATCGCAGACAGAACAATGAGGGTATCATCCGCATATTGGATGATTGGGTAATCATTGGATCTTGTTGGGATTGGTAATGGCAGAATGTTCCTGGAGCACATCTCATTGACCACTAACTGAAGTAAATCCATTGCAATCACAAATAATAACGGAGATAGTGGATCTCCTTGACGAACTCCCGATCTGCAGACAAAGTGATTTCCTGGCACCCCGTTTAAGAGCACGGATGAATAACCCGTAGACAAGATGCTATCAATCCAGCCAGTCCAACGCGCATCAAAACCCTTGCATTGTAAGATTCTGAGGATGGCTTCATGCTCAATTGTATCGAATGCCTTCGTGAAATCGAGTTTGAGGAGGTTGTTGGGACGCTTAGAGGCTTTACATTGGTGAATGTATTCAAAACACCAAGCCAGGCAATCTTGAATAGATCGACAACACGGAAAACCATATTGATTATGATGGATACATCTTAGAATGACTTTCGGAAGCCGATTAGCCAACAGTTTAGTTAAAAATTTCAAACACGTGTTGGTCAAGGAGATGGGCCAAAAATCGCCAACCACTTCCGGGCTTAACTTCTAGAGGACAAGAGTAATTAAGGAAGTATTAAGACATTCCAAATTGCACCTCCCCTCATAAAACTCCTTGACAAGTTGCATAAAATCCTCCTTGAGAATTGTCCAGCACTTTTTTAAGAATAGACCAATAAATCCATCGGGACCCGATGCATGGTCAGTTGGCATGTTCTTAATTACAACCTCGACCTCAGAATTCATGGACGGTTGTGATAAATCCTCCAGACCATCAACTCGCTCAATTAAAGTGTCTAGATTAAAACCCGTTTGAATTCCTTTTGCTTGGCCCATACGCTGGTTGAAATCAGACCAAAACATGCCCGCCAACTGTTGATGATCAGAAACCACCTCACCTGCCGAATTCTTGATTGAAGAAATTGTATTCCTCCGGAACCTTTTAGTGGCCATGGCGTGAAAAAATTTAGAATTTTCCTCACCCACCTTAATACTTCTGATTGTACAATGTTGCTTCCAATAAACAAACTGCTAATGTAAAATATCCTCCAGATGCAATTTTACAATTCGCCTAAAATTGAATTCTGGCCAACTCAACTGTCGAATCTCCTCCATATCATCAAAATAGAGAAAGACTTTGTTGCAATCAGAAATGAGCACCTTAACTATGGAAAACTTTATGCCATTTCTTGCGGGCATACCTGAAAGCTTTGAATTTAGAAGATATAGTTAAGGTAGCCGTGGATCTACCCACTGCCTTGCCCCAAACCTGAGCAACACATTCAATAAAGCCAGGCAAATCAATCCAACAATTTTCAAAGAGAAATACTTTAGCTTTAGGAATGGCAGTGGCAATCGTGACCACGCAAGGCACATGATTAGAGGTCAAGCATGCAAGAGGCAAAACTAAAGTATTGGGATGATCCCAAGTCCATGCAACCGAAGTGAAAATCAGTCAATTTGTTCAAGAAGAGGTTCAATTTGCATATTAGACCAAGTGAATTGTCTTCCCTTGATTGGCAACTCTACAAGGCCCAAGTGACCGATGATTTCATTAAACATAAATATATCGTTGACATTACCACCAGGTAAATTACGGTTTTCAAGCGAACACATAAAATTGAAATGGCCCAAAAGAAGCCAGTTATCATCACAATTAATGTCAAGATTGTATAACCACTTCACGAATTGATCACAGGCCGGACCCTGACATGGGCCATAAACTGAAACTAGAGTCCAAACTTCGGATGTATGTTTGGAGTGGAATTCCACAATGAAACCATAAGGTTTTGCCTCAATTAATTTGCCCTCAAAGAAAGAAGAATTCCAAATAATGATCGTACTAGCTGAAGCACCCACCAAGGGCACATAAGCAAAATTATCAAAACGACATGGACAAAACCTCCTAATGAACCTGTGATCAATATGCATACACTTTGTTTCTTGGAGGCAGACCACAGAAAAACCACTTTCGTCAATCTTTTGCTTAAAAGCAAGTTGTCGCGCTTCAGAATTAAGGCCACGTACGTTCCAACATAAAACCTTCCAATCTTTAAACCCGGATTGATTCATTACAAACAATAATAAGATGCAGCAAAAGTAGATCACGCAATGACCTACACAGACCAGCTAAGCAGAGCGAAATGACAGAGTTCCAAACATAAAAATAGAAATAAAGATAGACGACATTTAAGATGGTATGCCATGGATCAGAAATCCGCATGATGCAATTAAACATCAGAACTCTTGTTGCTGGTGGATTTAGCTGGATCAGCCACAAACTTATCTGCGGTGATCTTCTCCGGAGCGATGCGCAGGCGAGTCCCAATACGCTGAAGATCAGCAATGGCAGTTGGTGGTGGCACAGGCGAAGCTCCATCAGATAGAGCTGACTTGGTCTTGCACTGCTTCAAAGTGTGAGGAGACCTTCTCTAAAACTTGGACTGGCTAGGGACACTGCTTGGCACACTACGGTATCCATCACGTAAAGCACTGAGACGTGCACTGCATCGAACCTTAGTGTCCACCAAAATTTTAGCAGCCCTCTGCTTCCGATCTCGTTTCATGGTCACTTTTGGGGCAGCAGTAAACTCAAAAGATTCAGTGACAGGTGCAGAAAGGTCATCAAAACAGAGAGCCCTTGCAACTGGCCTTTTAACTGGAGAAGTAAGGCGAGCAGTGTTGCAAGAAGGGTCAGACACAGGTTGCAGGACAAAGCTGAGATCAGAACCATTGTAGCAAATGTCCCAAGGTCTCTTAGCAAGCAAGAGTGACCCAATTTCAGACTTGAACACAAACTTTGGAATCTCAGCAAAGCACAAAGAAGACATCTTCTTCTCAAAAGTGCGTTGCCACTGCATGGCAGGAGGCAAGACAGGCCCGAAGACAGTTAACACCTGCCCAATATGCAGAGGAGGCTGTTGTGGTCCCATTGGGGGCTGGTAAATTACCACATCCGCAGCACCAGGGACATTGTTAACTGAGTCACCAGAAACTTGCAGAATGATTGACTCCTGGGACTGAACTTCCTCAACCTTCTCGTGTTGAACAACATCATTCACTGGTTAGATATCCTCCTATGGTTTCTCATTGACAGGCGGTGGCACATCATTCCACCCAAGCTCTGGGTACTCCGGCATGACCCAGTTATGGTTGTCGAACTGTATATCTCCAGGCAGTGGATGGGGGTTGCCATCAAAAGGCATGGAATCCTCATCGGCAGGGAGAATATAGGCAAAAGCAACAGACTGAATGTAAACAGGGGCTCTCCAAGATGTCCTAGCCCCACCAAAGTCAGTGTATTCGCGGTAAACTACATCCCTTTGCACTAGAGATGGAGCAGGAAATGACACATATGCCAAAGTGCGGATGCGCATCGGATCATCTTGGTGCCTGTGATGAAAACAACCAAAAGTGCTAACGGCATCAGCAATACACTGTGTGCTCTGTAATCCAATGGCACACCTAGCATGATGATCCATCCACGACGAAAACCCTGGGTGGCTCTGTAGTTTAGACCCTCATCATGCGGAACAAATCTAACGAATCTGTCGTTGCCCAGATCAAAGGGAGGGTGATCAACTAGAGCATGCCTAGCCACAACACTACGAAAGCGGAAGAGCCCAACCCCTTGAATTCATGGATGCACCTCCAAAACTTCCCTCCCAAGAGTGTAAACAACAAAGTCACTAACCATGTTACGGAAGATGAGAATCTCCTCAGGCAGCAGAGGCGGCTCGATGATGGTGATGGCGAAGTCCTCATGTTGATGATCTGGAGCCCCCGCCAGCGAGAAGAAAGTGCGGGGAAGGCGGAGTGGACCGCCCCCGATCACTTCAAAGCCCGTGGGAGCAAACTCCATAGGATCGAGAGGGAACTCAGCCATTGATGGCAACGGGTCAGTAGCTTTGTTGGATGTGGAGCTCAAATCTGCGGTGTGGCGATGCGGAGGTGTGGCCGGCGGTGGAGTGGTGGGAGGTGGAGGTGGGGTTTTGGGCGCTGGCTCTGCGGGCAATGGCGGAGGGGATGGGGTGGCAGACTTGACGGGACTGGGGAATGACCCAGTTTTATAGGCGACGGTAGAAACTGAGGTGTCGGGTGGAGATATTCCTGCTGACCGACCCGGAGAGCCTGCATTAACCCGCGGGACCCTGTGGGGACCCCGACTCATAAGTCGTGATCACCAAATGTACGTGTACAGTGATCCCAGAGATCAATGCTCACTGAACACACAGAAGCTGAATAACAAGAGTCTTACATCCATACATACTGTCTTACACAAATTATGACCATTATGGTCAAGTCTTACATAGATAAAGCCACAGGGGCTGAATACCAATTAATCTTAAGCAGCGGAAATCTTCATTGATAAGTAGAACCCATGCCATCTACCTTAACCCTACAGGCATTCTGACTGGGAAGCGTCCTAGTTCGCGTGTTGATCACCAAAGAACTATTCCTCGGACTCCTGCTCTTCCATGCCTGGTAAATTAAATAACGAGTGGCAAGCCAATGACAACTTTGAATGTACTCGCAAGCAATCCATGATTTGGTTCAAAGTAACAATGCAATTGTACAACAAGTAAGCAGCCTAGCTTCAAGCTAGTTGAGATGTCCTATCAACTCGTGAGATATGCATCAATGAACATGGGTAACCTTGAGAACAGGTTATAGATATCAACACAAATAGGGTTTGGATAAATGCCATTTCATTCAACATGTCAAGTCACCACCTTGACACAAATAGTTCTCTTCCACACATGCACAGAGATTGTAAAATTTCTGGACATAGTTTAAGTAGCACCTCCCAACCGTCCATGACCATGGACACGGCTATTCAAATAGTTTGACACTCTGCAGAGGTTGCGCACTTTACCCACAAGATCCGGGAAGCTTTCGTGTCATCCACGATCCCGCAGTACCTCAAGTACTCAGGGGAAGCACCCAATCATTACCTTTCCCTAGACGACCCACTAACATAGGGGCCACTCATTGATACACGGCCCTCGTGTATAAGCAAAAGATCGTGGGACTCTGCCCTTTTCACATTATCACGCATACACGAAGGGACCAACGGTGTGTCCGGTGCCCTGTGAAAACAGTCATGGCCGCCTATCCAAGCACGACCCCATCCCGAGAGTGACCTCAAGTCACCCCCGTCACTAGTAATGTGGGCACCATGCTAGTATCAGCCTAAGTAATCAATAATGCCCCGTCCCATAAAGGGGTAGAGTGGTTGCACATGTTTGGTTGGGACGGTAGTCACACATAAATGTAATCCATCATTTTACACACACCCACCAAAAGTTCTCTTTGGTACACCACTTCTTCCTCAAGTGGTGACCTTAGTTTAACATCTCCCAAGGGCATTAGGGGCACCCGATGGGGTTTTCGAAAGAATGTAACCATGAAGAGTTCATGGTACACATGCGTCATTATGCATCAACTAGTCTCTTGAAAATGCAATCATGAACAAGGTAAGGTCATGAGTAGGGGTATGCATCGTGGGGTGGTTCACAACAAGTTTTACCACAGTCATATTTCATTATCATGCAATCGGAAAAAGGGTATCGATGAACAAGAGGGGTGACATGGTCAAAGGGCTACTTGCCTTGATTGGCTTCTTCTTCGAGGTCTTCAAATCCTTCTCCTCCTTCTTCTTTAGCAACTTCGACAAATACGGGATCTAAACGTCGCAAAAAAATAACGAGAAAATAAGGTAATAGTAAAACAGAAAAACCAAAGTGCTTAGAAAAATGTCAACTCATTTTTGTTAAATACTAGGGTGAACACTAAGAAGGGGGAAATTCCTAGTTTTGGATTTGGAGTAGCAGAATAGGAGAAATGGATTTACAAAGGTATATTTAAATGCTTAAAATCACATTTAAATATTTACAGTGAAGAAAAGGTTGTTAGATTTGAATGAAAGTTGCACCATTAAATAGGTGGATTTTTACAAGAATTTAGGAACTGGAATTATTTCATTTGGATTAATATTTAGTCTAGAGGAATTTTTGCAAGTCTGACAGAAAAGAAAAAGGGGAAGGGGCACTGTGCCTGCTGGAACAGAATAGCCGCAGGGCAGTGGCCCAGCCAGCGACACAGCCCAGCCGAGCCGACGCGCGCGCGCACGCCATATTTTTAAACCTGACGGGTGGGCCCTAACTGCTAGTGGGAGAGAGAGGGGGTGAGAGAGAGGTGAGGATGACAGGCGGGGCCCGCCTGTCTTCTCTGACCTCGCGACCAGAAGGCCTTTGTCCTCACCGGCGGCGATGCAGGGCATGGCGGGTCGAGCTGACGGCACGGTTGGACTTAGCGTGGAGTCGCTGTTCGGGTGGTGGTGCTGGACGTCGCCGGAGTTGCCTGGTTCGCCGGCAACGAGGAAGCACGGCGGAGGTGCGTCGGGCGGTGGTTGTTCCGGTCGACTCCGGCTGTAAACGAAGGGGAAAAGGAGGGGGATGAGTCCGGGCTCGCTGCGGTTCCAGATCGAGCGAAAGGAGCGGCGGGGGAGGCTCTTACCGTGCAAACACCGGTGACCCGAGGCGGCGGCGCTCGGCTTGATCCCGAGCACAGAGAGGGGGAGGGGAGCTGGGGCTCTGCTGGTGATCGCTAGGAGGCGAGAGAGCTCAAGGGATGGAGAGAACGGGCTCCGGGGTGGCCTTAAATAGGAGGGGCGCGGTGCACCGTGGCTCGTGCGCCGGCGAGCTTCTAGCCGTTGCTGGAGGCCACGGGGGCGCACGTGGGCGTGTCTGGGGCGTTTGTGGAGGTGGTCCACGACCAGGGGAAGGAAGAGAGGGAGCAGGAGGGGCCAGAGACACCACGCGTGTGAGGGAGGCCGTAGGAGGGAGAAGGAAGAGGGGGACCAGGGCTTAGCATGCTGCGGATGCCGAGGCGCATCGTCGGGCGCGCTGGGGAGGCCCGAGGTGGCCGGAGGTGGTTGGCAGGGGGCGTCTACAGTGCGGGAGCACACTTTAGCGCGCTCCAGAGCGTGCAAATGGCCGGCATGCCATTTTTTAGGCAAAGTGGGCACGGCGAGGCATGTCTGGTAGCTCTAGGGGGGAAGTAAAGAAGAGGGGAGGAGCATTGGATGCCCTGGGGATCCAGTAGGAGAGGAGTGGGGTTGAGAGAGAGGGGGAAAAGGGGATGTCCAGAGGGGTAAATGAGGTGGTTTCACCCCTCAATCATTGAGATGAGATGCAGCCATTGTTACTGGAGGTAGAGGAGGACATGTAGGGGCTATGGTAAAAAGTGGAGGCCATGGAGAAAAGTGGAAGTGGTAAGAATAGTGTTTTTAGAAAAATGGCAGAAGGTGTTTTTTTGTTGATTTGGGAAATAAGATGAACTCTTCTTGTCATGACGCTTGACAGGGTAAAATGGAATGAGAAAATAAGAGGTTCCATCAAAATTGAGTTTATTTGGGCAAAGTTGCCAATGCAACTTTTGTAAACCCTAGAAATTAGCAGAAATGAACTTGTGTAGATCTAGTTGAGCAAATCACTTCTCTTCGATGCACCACTTGGTGTAGTGGCCTCATTTGGCCATGTGAACATGCTCACAAAAGTTGAGAGCAAAATGAGAAAGTTGACAATGTAAAGTTGTTCAAATTTGATTCTTGATAGAGAGGGTTTGGGGGCACTTTGGTCAGGTTAACTTGTTCTCCAACTTGTGCCACTTGGCCTAGACGAATAATTAGAACATTTGAGCATGTTCACAAGGTTTGAGAACATTTGGAATTGTTTGGCAATGTAAAGTTGCTCAAACTTCAAAATGGACAGAAATGGTTTTGAGGGGATTTGGTGATGTTATATTGTTCTCCAAGACATGATACTTGGCAAGATCATCTAATATGTCATATGTGACATGCTAGAATTTTCTTGGAATTTTTAGAGAATATTTCCTTTCTAAATATTTCAAAAGCTTGAAATATCCAGAAAGGGTTTTTGAGGGGTTTGACCAATATTTTGAACATGACCATGTGTTGAAACTCTTATATATGGACAATACATGTCCAGTGTGTTTCCCTAAATTTTCACAAGCATTTTTAAAGTATTAATATAATTTTAACCTATTAAAGACCATTTCTGGCCTAAAGAAAAAGCCTTTAAATATAATAGGAAAATAACTTTTAAAATTATATTTTTGTGGTTTATGGAAGTCCTATATCTAATAGGTTTCAAATATACTCTTTGAAATATTTGTTTTTGGAAAAGTAATTTTCAAAATACTTTTTGGCCAAATTATTTTTGTAAGAAAATACTATATTGCTCTATACACATGGCATGATCATTGGGAGAAGTTTGGGGCAAGGATATGAAGTATAGAAGGTGGAGTTGTGTTGACTTTAAAGAGCACTTGAAAAACACAGAGAGAAAACCAACTCCAAATAAAAGCCAATTGATGCAAAAGTTTTTTGTCAAACCACACTTTATCATGATTTATTAGCTCAAGTGTTGTGGCATGAAAATCAGGGTGTGACAGACCTACCCCCTTACAAGAATCTCGTCCCCGAGATTCTCAAACTAGGCGCGGAAAGGGATACAGAAACATGGATCTGGGGTAGTCTTCAAGTCCTCATGCTGCTTCTGCTTCCGTGTAGTGCTCCATTGAGCTTGAAGTACTTGATGGTGTGGCTTCGGGTATGACACTCTTCTTGATCCAGGTTGCTAATGGGTAGCTCGCGGTAGGTTAGATTGGGCTAGGGGTCGATGGCTTGGTGGTCAATGCCCTCGTAGAGATCGGGCAAGTTAGGAAGTTGGAAACACTTCCGGGGTTGTGATGCATGGAAAGCGTTGTGCACATCAGGTAACTCCGGTGGCAACTCCAGCTGGTAACTGTCTTCTCTTCGTCTCGTAGTGATCTTAGAGGGGGGTTGTTAAATCTTGGAGTGATCTCGAAGGGGGCCGATGAATCTTGGTGTGGGTCTCGTTGTCATGGAAATGCTTGGTTACTTAGAGAGAAGTGGCTTGCAGATACACCTGGTCTTCGACGAGAAAGTTCACTTCTTGACGATGGTGGTGGGTGTAGTTATTCCTCCTTGGCATGGCGGTCTTCAAATGTTCCTTGACTAGCTTAACGACTCTTCTTCCATCTTCGGGTGGACAAGTAGGTCACCAAATGATGATGACAACTATCTTGTCTAAGCACTCCATGAAGACTTTGTTCACGGGGTACATAAAGTAGGCTGGGGAATTAGTGGTGGTTTTTGTTGAGTGTGGGCCAAGGTGTTCTAGATCTAGTGTCAAGGCCCTAAGGTCCTGATGCGACCATGTTGTAGCTTGGTAGGGCGTAAGGGTTTCAAGGATTCTAGTGTGTGAGTGAACATTTATCATCTTATCTTTAAGCACGGTTTCTGAGATGCCAATTGTGCTATCTAGTCCTTTAAACAAATCACATCATATCACTGATAGCATCATTTCGTATAGGTCAACTCCAATCATCACTCATGTGATTCATATCCTCATGACTCTCGAGAGGAGGTCTAACAAAATCATATATGTCTACCATCTCCAAACTCAGGTGTATGGCTATCCTCATGTAAAAATCCATGGGTAGAACATACAACCGCCAAACTGAATTAAACACGACAATCCAAGGGCTCAACCTATTCATCCAAGGTCCAGGATATTTCATCCTATCCTAAGGAATCACGTCGTATGCCACGCCAAGATCTTGTTTCCTTCCTATGAGTTCACTCCAACAGCCCATTAACTTCCATTAACCACTACAAATCCAATGTCTATGGTGTTCCACACGATCTTATAATGTCCTATAATCCCCAATACTTGAAAGAGCTATCTCTACTATAATCAATCCACCAATTCCCATCTTCGGGGTCAAATAACTTCCAACCCGAAGCTTATATAGATCCCTAAATCAACTCCGACAATTAATCCAATCTCCTAGTTTATTATCCACCGAGAAACATGGTATCGTAATTGAGATCATCAGTATAAATCCAATTTACTCTGAACCATATAGACCTACTCAGCATCTAGACTCCACTAGGCTCACCTATTTAATCCAAATATCATGGTCAACTATCTTCTATCAATATCTCCTGGCTAAGCCAAATCCTTATACCTTCAATAATTTCATCGTGCGATCATAATTGTCCTACAAAATCCAATTTACTCCCCAGGTAATGAATGCTATGCTACTCTATTAACGTGATCCCACCAAGTTCATCAACTAACATGAAAACCTTATAATCCACCAAGAAGTCTCGGATAATCCCTGAAGGTCTCTGATATAAACTCATCAAGTCATTTGCCCTATTTCAATATCCTTGAATAGGTCTACCCTATGTCATCGTCAGTTCTGGTGCTATCTTGGGATGATAATGTGCTTGTTCACTATATCCACTAGTTCCCTAATGAACCAGTGCAAGGTTATGGAGGCTTAGCTGGTTCTCTTGCAATTTTGTGGGTTAAGCACTTGGTTAGGGATTTGAGCTGGGTTTTATCGTGAAGTCTCGAAGGGTCTAGGGATGGGTTTCTAATCGTGAGAGGTAAACATAACTCTACTGGGCTGCTCTTGGTCGAGGAGGCTGCAGCAAAAATCTCCAGTGCTAGTTGGTCACCGAAGTAGAATCCTTGGTGTACCTTGTCTCGCTGGTCTTTAGTTGAGGAGAGAGGGATGAGAGGGAAAAGAATCATAGATGGGGGGAAATGCTTAAAGGGGGGTTCTATAGTGCAGGTGCAAACAAACAGGTGCCAAAAAGGCCACACACAATTTCATTAAGATAAGATAGGTGATATAGTCGCATACATGATGCCTAAGGCAAAAGTGCAACTTATATCAAAACACAAACAGATAAGAACAAGCAACACTCAACATGGTTTCATTTGAACCATCATATGGACTCGACTGCGCATAGGGGGTACACGACTCATCCTACCCTAGGGGTCCTCGGATTCAGTAGTCGTGCTTACTTCGTCAATTTGAGAGAAAGGTGTTCGGTCTTCAGCTTCTAGGTTCTCCTGGGTGCCAATGGACATGCGACAGTCGGCTGCTTGTTGGGACACATCCTATTAATATGCCCGAGTTCACCACACCCGTGACATGTGACAGAGGTAAAAGGGTTGCTATTCAGTCTTGGGTATTGTCGTCGGGGGCCTGACGATGATCCTCTATGAGGTGGATATGGAAATCCATTCCTATGCCTTTTGTGTGGGGTTTGGTTACGAGCTTTCTGAAGTTCCTTGATTTGCTGCTCCTGATTAAAAATGTGGGCTTCTAGGGCAGTGATTTGCTGTTCTAGCTCGACCACCTTCTTCTTCTCGAGGCAGTGGAGGTGCAGAAGTGAAGGGAGATCTTGGCGAGCCTTGAGAAATGCTTCGGTAAGGTGGCGTAGAAGGTAGTCTCCTGCGTTGACGAAATGGATCTGGTACTTGAGGGTTGAATCCTCGTCTTGTGGGGAAATCATCACTTGAGTCGGAGCTCCAAATCTGCTCTTGCCAGGCAGGTAGCGGGTGGCATGTTCTTCTTTCATTTCTGGAAGGAGGTCTCGAAGACAGAGGAGTGCTTCGTATGCCACATGCTGAATGGCTAGGTCTCTTGTTGGCATAGGTGGTCCAACGAAGAACCACCCCTGAGGTGAGGTCTTGGCAGGCACAAAAACCTTGGCGTAGAACTCCTTCTCGAACACATCATTTTCTAGTTCGTGCAGGGTGTATATGGGCAGCAAGGGATTGTGGCATTATTGGAGGCAATCTCTTAGGAGTGATGGAAATCCTGTCGTAAGGAGTCTCAAGGGGGAGACCGCCATCTACAAAGGTTGAATGGGAGGGGTCAATAAGGAAAAATATATTTTGGGTTGGGTAAGCTTTAGAAAAGAATGCAAACTGAGTACCTACAAGATCTATTCTTTCTCCCTTTAACAACTGCGGCATATGAGGAATTCTTACAAATGGAGGACATTTGTATTTCCATGAGACAATCAGATTATTTGGACACATTGGACACATGGAGTCACATTTGGGGGACTGAACACTATTCATCTATCAAAGCATATAAAGTCTTGATTGGACATAAGCAAACCCCTCCACATTTCAATTGGATCTGGCAGAGTTGCTGTCAGCCTAAGCATAAAGTTATCTTTTAGCAACTTCTACATGATCGAGTCAACACAAGAAATTTGCTTAGAAGGAAAATCTTTGTGTTGGAAGCTTATAACTGTGCTGTTGGAGGTTTTCAGCAAGAAGAAACACTGCATCACCTATTCAGGGGTTGTCAATTTGCTCAACAATGCTGGGATTTCATATGTCCAACAAGAACCCCAAACTTGTCTGTACTAGAAGCATTCCAAGATCTTAAAGACAAGCTAAGGTATCCATTTTACATGGAGATCATCATACTTGGAGCATGGGCCATTTGGATAACTAGAAATAATAAGATTTTTGAAAACATTGCTCCATCATTTCAAGGCTGGAAATCCATTTTCTGGAGGAACTAAAACTACTTAAGTTTAGAATGAGGAAAAAGCATGAGAGGCAATTTTCTGTTTGGCCTGAAGGCATTCTGTAATCTTCTTTGTTTTTAGACTAGTAGGTTTTTTCTTTCCTTTTTCTTCTTTTAGTAGTTTTAGTTCTTTTTTCTGTTTTAGGGCTTATCTCAAGCCCCTCAAGACTTCTGGCTACTTTGTTCTTTAATTTATAAAAATTGTAGTGGGTTCTTACCATACTGTTTATAGTAAAAAAAAGCTTTGGAAAAGAAGAGAAGTTTAGATGGTCTCAAGCTAACTAACATCCATGCTAACTAAGGCTTCCTACAGTTAGGATGGCTCTGATACCAGCTCTCTGGGGACGCCGACTCATAAGTCGTGATCACCGAATGCACGTGTACAATGATCCCAGAGATCAATGCTCACTGAACACACAGAAGCTGAATAACAAGAGTCTTACATCCATACATACCGTCTTACACAAATTATGACCATTATGGTCAAGCCTTACATAGATAAAGCCATAGGGGCTGAATACCAAATAATCTTAAGCAGCGGAAATCTTCATTGGTAAGTAGAACCCATGCCATCTGCCTTAACCCTACAAGCATTCTGACTGGGAAGCGTCCTAGTTCGCGTGTTCGTCACCAAAGAACTCTTCCTCGAACTCCTACTCTTCCATGCCTCGTCAATTAAATAACCAATGGCAAGCCAATGAGTACTTTGAATGTACTCGCAAGCAACCCATGATTTGGTTCAAAGTAACAATGCAATTGTACAACAAGTAAGCAGCCTAGCTTCAAGCTAGTTGAGATGTCCTATCAACTTGTGACATATGCATCAATGAACATGGGTAACCTTGAGAACAGGTTACAAATATCAACACAAATAGGGTTTGGATAAATGCCATTTCATTCAACATGTCAAGTCACCACCTTGACACAAATAGTTCTCTTCCACACATGCACAGAGATTGTAAAATTTATGGACATAGTTTAAGTAGCACCTCCCAACTATCCATGACAGTGGACACGGCTATTCGAATAGTTTGACACTCTGCACAGGTTGCACACTTTACCCACAATATCCGGGAAGCTTTCGTGTCATCCATGATCCTGCAGTACCTCAAGTACTTGGGGGAAGCACCCGATCATTACCTTTCCCTAGACGACACTAACATAGGGTCCACTCGTTGATACACGGCCCTCGTGTATAAGCAAAAGATCGTGGGACTCTGCCCTTTTCACATTATTACGCATACACGAAGGGACGAATGGTGTGTCCGGTGCCCTGTGAAAACAGTCATGGCCGCCTATCCAAGCACGACCCCGTCCCGAGAGTGACCTCAAGTCACCCCCGTCACTAGTAATGTGGGCACCATGCTAGTATCAGCCTAGGTAATCAATAATGCCCCGTCCCATAAAGGGGTAGAGTGGTTGCACATGTTTGGTAGGGACAGTAGTCACACATAAATATAATCCATCATTTTACACCCACCCACCAAAAGTTCTCTTTGGTACACCACTTCTTCCTCAAGTGGTGACCTTAGTTCAACATCTCCCAAGGGCATTAGGGGCACCCGATGGGGTTTTCGAAAGAATGTAACCATGAAGAGTTCATGGTACACATGCATCATTATGCATCAACTAGTCTCTTGAAAATGCAATCATGAACAAGGTAAGGTCATGAGTAGGGGTATGCATCATGGGGTGGTTCACAACAAGTTTTACCACCGTCATATTTCATCATCATGCAATCGGAAAAAGGGTACCGATGAACAAGAGGGGTGACATGGTCAAAGGGCTGCTTTCCTTGATTGGCTTGTTCTTCGAGGTCTTCAAACCCTTCTCCTCCTTCTTCAGCAACTTCGTCAAATACGGGATCTAAACGTCGCAAGAAAATAACGAGAAAATAAGGCAATAGTAAAATAGAAAAACCAAAGTGCTCAGAAAAATGTCAACTCATTTTTGTTAAATACTAGGGTGAACACTAAGAAGGGGAAAATTCCTAGTTTTGTATTTGGAGTAGCAGAATAGGAGAAATGGATTTACAAAGGTATATTTAAATGCTTAAAATCACATTTAAATATTTATAGTGAAAAAAAGGTTGTTGGATTTGAATGAAAGTTGCACCATTAAATAGGTGGGATTTTTACAAGAATTTAGGAACTGAAATTATTTCATTTGGATTAATATTTAGTCCAGAGGAATTTTTGCAAGTCTGACAGAAAAGAAAAAGGGGAAGGGGCACTGTGCCTGCTGGGCCAGAACAATCGCAGGGCAAGGGCCCAGCCAATGACGCGGCCCAGCCTAGCCGACGCGCACGCGCGCGCCAAATTTTTAAACCTGACGAGCGGGCCCCAGCTGCCAGTGGGAGAGAGAGGGGTCGAGAAAGAGTTGAGCATGACAGGCGGGGTCCTCCTGTCATCTCTGACCTCATGGCCAGAGGGCCGGCGTGCTCACCAGCGGCGATGCAGGGCACGGCGGGTCGAGCTGATGGCACGGTTGGACTCAGCGTGGAGTCGCCGTTCGGGTGGTGGTGGTGGACGTCGCCGGAGTTGCCTGGTTCACTAGCAATGAGGAAGCAGGCGGAGGTGCGTCGGGCGGTCGTTGTTCCGGTCGACTCCAGCTGCAAACGAAGGGGAAAAGGAGGGGGAAGGAGTCAAGGGCTTGCTGCGGTTCCAGATCGAGCGAAAGGAGCGGCGGGGGAGGCTCTTACCGCGCAAACACGAGTGACCCGAGGCGGCGGCGCTCGGCTCGATCCCGAGCACAGAGAGGGGGAGGGGAGCTGGGGCTCTGCTGGTGATCGCTAGGAGGCAAGAGAGCTCAAGGGATGGAGAGAACGGGGTCCGGGGTGGCCTTAAATAGGAGGGGCGTGGTGCACCATGGCTCGTGCGCCGGTGAGCTTGTAGCCGTTGCTGGAGGCCACGTGGTCGCGCGTGGGCGTGTCTGGGGCATTTGTGGAGGTGGTCCACGACCAGGGGAAGGAAGAGAGGGAGCAAGAGGGGCCAGAGGGGCCACGCGTGTGAGTGTGCTCATTGGAGCTCTCGGGAGGCCATGGCGCGCGTGTGAGGGAGGTCGTAGGAGGGAGAAGGAAGAGGGGGACGAGGGATTAGCATGCTGCGGACACCGAGGCGCATCATCGGGCGCGCTGGGGAGTCCCGAGGTGGCCGGAGGTGGTTGCCAGGGGGCGTCTACAGTGCGGGAGCGCACGGTAGCGCGCTCTAGAGCGTGCAAATGGCCGGCATGCCATTTTATGGCAAAGTGGGCACGGCCAGGCATGTCTGATAGCTCTAGGGGGAAGTAAAGAAGAGGGGAGGAGCATTGGATGCCCTGGGGATCCAGTAGGAGAGGAGTGGGTTTGAGAGAGAGGGGGAAAAGGGGCTGTCCAGAGGGGTAAATGAGGTGGTTTCACCCCTTAATCATTGAGCTGAGATGCAGCCTTTATTACTGGAGGTAGAGGAGGACTTGTAGGGGTTGTGGTAAAAAGTGGAGGCCATGGAGAAAAGTGGAAGTGGTAAGAATAGTGTTTTTAGAAAAATGGCAGAAGGTGTTTGTTGTTGATTTGGGAAATAAGATGAACTCCTCTTGTCATGAGGCTTGACTGGGTAAAATGGAATGAGAAAATAAGAGGTTCCACCAAGATTGAGCTTATTTGGGCAAAGTTGCCAATGCAACTTTTGTAAACCCTAGAAATTAGCAGAAATGAACTTGTGTAGATCTAGTTTAGCAAATCACTTCTCCTTGATGCACCACTTGGTGTAGTGGCCTCATTTGGTCATGTGAACATGCTCACAAAAGTTGAGAGCAAAATGAGAAAGTTGACAATGTAAAGTTGTTCAAATTTGATTCTAGACAGAGAGGGTTTTGGGGCACTTTGATCAGGTTAACTTGTTCTGCAACTTGTGCCACTTGTCCTAGATGAATAATTAGAACATTTGAGCATGTTCACAAGGTTTGAGAACATTTGGAAATGTTTGGCAATGTAAAGTTGCTCAAACTTCAAAATGGACAGAAATGGTTTTGAGGGGATTTGATGATGTTATATTGTTCTCCAAGACATGATACTTGGCAAGATCATCTAATATGTCATATGTGACATGCTAGCATTTTCTTGGAATTTCTAGAGAACATTTCCTTTCTAAACATTTCAAAATCTTGAAATATCCAGAAAGGCTTTTTGAGGGGTTTGACCAATATTTTGAACATGACCATGTGTTGAAACTCTTATATATGGACAATATGTGTCCACTGAGTTTCCCTAAATTTGCACAAATATTTTTAAAGTATTAAAATAATTTTAGTCTATTAAAGACCATTTATATCCTAAAGAAAAAGCATTTAAATAAAATAGGAAAATAACTTTTAAAATTATACTTTTATGGTTTATGGAAGTCCTATATCTAATAGGTTTCAAATATACACTTTGAAATATTTTTCATAACCCAAATCAAGTACTTGAAGTGCAAACCTCAATTCAGGGATTTTTGGAAAACTAATTTTTGAAAATACTTTTTGGCCAAATTATTTTTGTAAGAAAATACTATATTGCTCTATACACATGGCATGATCATTGGGCAGAAGTTTGGGGCAAGGAGATGAAGTATAGAAGGTGGAGTTGTGTTGACTTTAAAGAGCACTTGAAAAACACAGAGAGAAAACCAACTCCAAATAAAAGCCAATTGATGCAAAAAAAATTGTCAAACCACACTTTATCATGATTTATTAGCTCAAGTGTTGTGGCATGAAAATCAGTGTGTGACATACCCACCTATAAGTTGGATAGGGGGTAGAATCCGAACAACCCTTGGCCCGGTGACCCAGCCGAAAGCATATGCCGCATCTAACTTGACTAGTACACGACTTGGTTAAATGCATCATACATTAGCAATTCTGGCACTTCCAAACCTTAAAAACCATATCATCAATAAGATCATTTAACCTATCAGAATCACTAGAGGAGTCTGTTACTAGATTATCTTGGAGAATCACATTGCGTGAGGCAACAGAGACGAAATAATATCCTCAACGTGCAAAGAATTAGGAGATTGGACTTCGCCTGTTGTCGGGGTACAGAAGTAGGGGTTCTACTTTGCACCCCTTTACCTGTGCACGGGTAGTCAGAGCCACGCCCACGGCCACACTTGGCAGGGCAGGTGAGAGAAGCCAAGGCCACGAGACGCTCAAAGCAACGCCAAGACAGAGACACGAAGAGCAAGAGGGCGAGGTGGATTCCCCCGGCAAGACCCTTGCCGGGGCGGCCTCCATGGCCCCGGAAAGGACCCTCCCGAGGCAGCTTGCCCAACCCCAACGGAGCGCGCCACCCTTGGGCCCGAGGTTTCCAAAACCAACAACCACATTGGAACCAAGGCTCGGGAGGCGCCTCCATGGTGGCATGCAGATCGTTGTGAAGATCATTAACACACAATATCAGGTGAGGACCGGACGACGAGACCTCCGGCAACATCCTTGCCGGGGACGACCGCAGTGCCACGGCAGGACCCTTGCCAGAACCCCCAGCAAGACCCTTACCAAGGACATCAACGAGGCCCCGGCCAGGCCCACGCACGCCAAGACCCCACCGCCGTTCCCATGCAGTTGCCAGCCCAGCCAGCAAGGCGGGAACCTGCATGGTGACGCGCGGTCCCGAGGCCAACTCAGCAAGCACCTGCGTGGTGGCATGCAGATCTTCGTGAAGACGCCGCCACCGCAACACCTCAGCAGCCTGCCAGCCTACATAGCATCACCCGCCTCTCTGGCCTGGACATGCGTCGAAGCAGGGCGAGGTGGCGATAAAGCGAGAGGGACACCTCAGAGGCGCATTTAATGTGTTTTGTCCGGTAATAACAAGCGATAAGCTTGTACACTGTACCCTTTTTACCTCCCGTGTGCTACTGTAGCACCTCCTTCGACAATAAAAGGAGGCCTGAGGCATATTGGAGAGGGATTCTGCTCTTTGGGCAAGTCAGGCTTGATAGCTAGTTCAAGAACACTGATATACACACCAAAGCAGGACTAGGGTATTACGCGTATCTGCAGCCCGAACCTGGGTAAATTTCCTTTGTGCTAGCTCCTGAACCCGCTCTTCTAACAACCCCGCGCCCGCCGAGCACAGTAGGGATCCCGTTGATCCCATAGGTGTCGTTCCCACCGACATCTTTGGCGCGCCAGGTAGGGGCGTAGTCGTGAGAATCTGGTTTAGCAGCTAATCGAGCAGCTCTTCATCGCCATGGCTCCCAAGAGGAAGACGACCACGGCGATCGATTCATCCAGAGCCGGACTGCCCGGACCGGTGCGAGCCAGTAGCGGGCCGGTCGCAGAAAGAACCCGAGGCGCGACCCGCAAACACCCACATCGCCCTGGCAGTCCAGACCTGGCGAGCGGCGTCGTTCGTGCGCCAGACGACGGGCCGCACGCCGCAAATTCCAGAGATGGAGTTGGTCCCCCCGCAGGCAGCACGGGGCCCTCCAGAGGCATTGCCATGCCGCCTAACGGCGGCCTCCAAGAGACCTACGCCGGCGCCCACGATGCACTCTTCCCAAGTTGTGTGCGATGAGCAGCGTCACCATGCTGGTGACCCTGGGCGCCACCCTGGGAAGAGTCCCGCGCGTCCTTCACAGGACAAGGAAGGCCAACATGCACACCGAGGCGCTGGTGAAAATGGCGGACAACCACAGGGCCGTGATAGAGCTCCTTCTAACATAGTTAGAAGTCGAAGCGCGCCGCGGTCCACGCAGCTTTCGTCGCCGCCCACACCAGCAGAAGCTCTGGCACGCGCAGCTGCTCTTCGACTTTCCTCCTTCTGTGGAGAGGCTCGACGAGTGGACGACTGCTGTCCGGAGCCTCGTCGGCATCGCTAACAAAGATGATACGTGACCAGCTGGGCCCGCAGGCCATCGCTCCGTCGAGTCACCGCATGCCAGCGGTGGAAGAGCCGGGGGTGATGGAGCCACGGTGCATTCTCCTCCCCCACGCCAGCTACCGCGGGTGTCGCTCCGTCATGATGACGCTTGTGATAATATTTCCATAGCATCGCCCGATCCATGGACCCACATGATCAGCGTCAAGTTCTTCGGGAGCGAGCCCTTGAAGACGCCCGAACCACGATCGAGCACCGGCGTGATGCGCGCTACCAGTCGGATAGGCGGGCAGGGCCCACTATGGACCACCAAGCACCGGGAGGCTACGATGGCCTACCCTACGAGGTGGGTTGCCCGGCCTTCACCCGTGAGCGACGGCAGTTCCAGTGGCCCTCCCACCACACATTCAAGCCCGACGTTGGCGAGAAGTACAACGGCAAGACTCACCTGTTGGAGTTCCTCAGCATCTACACCATTGTGATGTAAGACGCTGGAGTCCACGACGACAAGGTGCTTGCCAATTACTTCTTGCTGGCACTCAAGCCCAATGTTATGTCATGGTTGATGCACTTGTCGGTGGATTCCATTTCTTCTTGGTTGGATCTGTGTCATGAGTTTGTTGGCTCCTTCACTAGAGGCCATCAAGCTCATGGCCAGGCGAGCGATTTGCACATCATCCCCCAGAAGGAAGGAGAAAACCTGTGCAAGTACATCCAAAGGTTCAGCCGGGTGCAGTACAACATCCAAGACATTCATCTCGCCGCCACGATTAGTGCATTCCATCAGAATGTGCGCAACCGCAAGATGCGTGAAGAGCTGGCGATGAACAAGGTCAGGGATGTGGCCGAACTTTATGTTCTGGCTGATAGGTGCGCTCGAAATGAAGAGGGGAGGAAGTACTTCCGCGAGGACGCCAGTGCGGAAACTGACTTGACGGGCGCCAACGCCGCTATCCCGGCGAAGAAGGGCTGGCGCCGTAACAGAAAGCGCAAGGGAAAGACTGTGCTTGCCATCGAGGGATCCGACGACACCGACACTACCAAGAAGGCCAAGGCGAGCGAACCCGACAAGGAAGTCATCGGGTGTGCCGCTTGCCGGGCCTTGGAGGCTGCCGACAAGCCGGGAAGCTCCGACAAGCAGTATTGCAAGATCCATCGCACCAAGGGCCACGACCTCCAAAACTGCCGACAAGTTGAGCTGCTCGCTGAGAAGCAAAAAGCTGAGTATGAGAGGCGGGACAAGGAGAAGGGCTAGGACGGTGCCGAAGGATCCGACAAGAAGCATGGCGGCCAAGGGGGCCGCCGCGGCAAGGATAACCAGTAAGAGAGGCCCGCACGGGGCCGCAACAAGAAGCGGGAAGACAATGATCATGACGAGAACGATGAGTCCAGCAACCACGAGTTTCAGAAAGCTACGGAGGCAATGTGCGTCGGCGGTGGGGCCTCGCTACACACCTCTCACCGCAAACTCAAGCAGTGGGCGCGAGAGATCACAACGGTGGAGCCATCACTCGACACACAAAAGCCACTAAAGTGGTCCAGCACGCCTATCATTTTTTTACACCGAGGACCACCCTTATCGCACAACTGCGGTCGGGTGTTTGCCGTTGTTGGTTTCACCAATGATCCGCAACCTCAAGGTGACGAAGATGCTAGTTGATGGCGGGGCCGGTCTGAACTTGATCTCGCCTGTTGTGGTCAAGAGGCTACAGATTCCTGATGGAGATCTCGAAGAGACGGGCATGTTTCAAGGGGTCAACCCGGGAAGAAGCCAGCCGAAGGGAAAGGTCACACTGCCCGTGACATTTGGAGTCGAGCTGAACTATAGGACGGAGAGGATTGTCTTTGATGTGGCTGAGATCCCCATGCCTTACAACGGGATTCTCGGCCGCCCGGCACTAGCCAAGTTCATGGCAGCATCCCATTACGCCTACAACACGCTGAAGATGCATGGGCCGATGAACATCATCATTGTCCCCTTCGACAAGAAGTATGCGCTGATCTGCGCTAACCAACTCTATCGGGAAGCAGTCGCAGCTACTGCCGCCAAGGCACTTTCTCCTGCCGCTAAAGCCTCTAGAGGGAAGAAGTCCGGCGACACCTCTCACACCCACTCCAGCAAGCGCACCTCTCTGGAGTGCTGTGCGCCTGTCGAGGACGTGCCAGAGAGCTCCACCAGAAAAAGCAAGAAATCCAGAGCTGCACCAGAAGAGACCAAGAAGGTGTCCGTCAAGGAGGACGACATGGGAGGGACTTTCATTATAAGCTCCACCCTTGATAGCAAATAGGAAGGCGAGCTCGTCACTTTCCTACGGGCGAATGTCGATGTGTTTGGATGGTAGGCATCCAACATTACCGGTGTTCCCAGGGAAGTGATTGAGCACGATCTTGCTATCTGTCCTCATGCGTGGCCCGTCAAGCAGAAGGTCGGGAAGCAAGCTCTAGAGAGGCAGGAGTTCATCACGGAAGAGATCAGAAAGCTGGAGGCGGTAGGCTTGGTAAGAGGGGTACTCCATCCGACGTGGTTGGCCAATCCGGTGGTGGTGCGCAAGGCAAACGGGAAGTGGAGGTTGTGTATTATTACACAGATATCAATAAGGCTTGTCCAAAAGACCCTTTTTGTTGCCGCGCATCGACCAGATTGTTGACTCCACGGCTGGGTGTGACCTGTTATCATTCCTCAATGCCTACTCGGGATACCATCAGATTTTCATGACAAGAGAAGATGAAGAGAAGACAACGTTCATCACCCCATGTGGTACATACTGCTTTTTACGGATGCCTTTCGGGTTGAAGAGCGCTGGCTCGACCTTTGCAAGAGTAGTCCAAATTGGTTTTGAGCCTCAGCTACATAGAAATATGGAAGCTTATATGGAGGACGTAGTGGTCAAAACCAAGGACAAGGCGACACTTGTGCAAGATCTGGAAGAAAAATTTGCAAACCTGTGCAAGATCAACCTCAAGATGAACCCTGAGAAGTGTGTCTTCGTTGTCCCGTTCGGCAAGCTTCTCGGGTTCTTTGTGTTGCAGTGTGGAATTGAGGCGAACCCGGACAAGTTCAAGGCCATTGAACAGAATGAGGCACCTAAGCGGATCAAGAATGTGCATCGGCTCACTGGCTGCATCGCCGCCATGGGCAAATTTATCTCAATGTCCGCCGAGCCTGCCCTTCCTTTTTCAAAATCTTGAAAAAGGCGGGCCCAATGGAGTGGACCACGGAGGCCGAGACAACGCTCCAGGATTTAAAGAAGTACCTCTCCTCCATGCCAATACTGGTTGCGCCAAGGCCAAAAGAGCCGCTGCTGCTATATCTAGCGGCAACGAATCAAGTGGTTAGCGCCGCACTGGTGGCGCAGAGGGAGGTCGATGAAGGAGCAGCGGCAACATCAGAGTTAATGGATGGTAAGCCAGAACTCTCCCCGGCAGGGCCTGGTCTCGGCAAGGCTGGGCCCCCGGCAAGGTCTGACACCAGTGCGACAGGGCCCACGCAGCCCGGCGAAGTGGCGTAGAAGAAGAAGATGATGCAGCACCCGGTTTACTTCATCAGCTCCCTCTTGCAGGGGGCTAGGTCAAGGTACTCTGGTGTGCAAAAATTGCTCTTCGGCCTCCTTGTGGCCTCGAGGAAGCTGCGTCATTACTTTCAAGCGCATGAGATCACCGTCGTCACCCGCCTCCTATTGCAACGGATACTGCATAACCCAGATGCAACGGGGAGGATTGTGGAATGGGCCTTGGAGCTGTCGAGTTTTGGTTTGAAGTTCGAAAGCACCTCGACCATTCAGAGCGGAGTCTTGGCAAAGTTCATTGCAGAATGGACCTCGACGCCCGAGGAAGAAATCCAGGAGACTACTCTCCCCAGAAAGGTAACAAGTCGCGACTGGATTATGTACTTTGACGGGGCTTTTTCGCTACAGGGCGCCGATGCTAGTGTGCTGCTCATCGCACCCACCGGAGAGCACCTCAACTACGTGATCCAGATGCACTTTCCTAGGGAGATGTCGATGAACAACACTTCTGAATACGAGGGATTGCTTGCCGGTCTCAGGATCATGACAGACCTCGAGGTCAAGAAGCTCATCGTCAGGGGCAATTCACAGCTTGTCATCAGGCAGATCAACAAGGATTATCAAAGACCGTTGATGGAAGCCTACGTGGATGAAGTGAGGAAACTGAAGGAGCGCTTTGACAGTATACAGGAAGAGCATGTCCCCCGAGTGGAGATCGACATCGCCGACTACCTGCCAAAGCGCGCTGCCCTCAAGCTACCGATGGAACCGGGTACTTTCGTGCTCCGACTAACTCAACCATCCATGGAACCATACACAGAGCAGAACAAGCGGAGGAAGTCAGGCCCCGGCAAGTACTTCCCCACCAAGCTCCCTGGAGCCGCTCTCGAAGATGTTGCCGGGGACACCGAGCCTCCCGTGGGACAACCGACTCCGGTGGGGCGCCAAGACCTTGCCGTGGAAGAAACCGTTCCCACGGCAGAGGAAATGCCTTGGTCCTTGCCGTCGAGCCTCAAGCTCTAGCATGGGCACAACATACTGTTTGATTCCTCCAAACAGGGGAGCTTCCTAAGGAGCAGGAAGAAGCAGAGAAAGTAGCCCGCCGGTCTGCCATGTACCAGTTCGTTGACAACGTTCTGTACAGAAAAAGACCAAATGGAGTGAAATTGAAGTGCATTCCTCGGGAGGAAGGACTGGAGCTGTTGGCGGAGATACATGGAGGCATATGTGGCTCCCACATAGGGTCGAGGGCCCTTGCCGGCAAGGTTTCTTCTGGCCCACTGCCCTCCAGGATGCGACGGCACTAGTAATGAAGTGTGAGGCGTACCAGTTCCATTCAAAGAAGCTTCATCAGCCAGCTCAAGCCCTGCAAACAATCCCTCTCTCCTGGCCATTCTTGGTCTGGGGGCTTGACATACTGGGCCCTTTCCCCCGTGTCGTCGGGGGCTTTGAGTACTTGTATGTTGCGGTTGACAAGTTCACAAAGTGGCCAGAGGTGGAAGCAGTGAGGAAGGTGATGGCGCTGTAAGACGTCAAATTCTTCAAGGGGCTAATGTGTCGCTTTGGTGTGCCAAACAGAGTCATCACCGACAACAACACACAGTTCACAAGCCACACCTTCATGCAATACATTGAAGACCTCGGCAACAAGGTCTGTTTCGCTTCCGCGGCACACCCACAGAGCAACGGCCAAGCGGAGAGGGCAAATGTTGAAGTACTGCGAGGCCGAAGGACAAAGACTTTTGACAGGATGCACAAGAGGGGAAGGCGCTGGACGATGAGTTGCTGGCGGTTCTTTGGTCGATCAGAACGACGCCAAATCGAGGCACCGGCTAGACACCCATTGCCCTGGTATACGGGGTAGAAGCAGTTCTCCCCACAGAACTCATATATGGGTCACCTCGAGTTCTCGCTTATGATGAGCTTGAGCAAGAGCTATTGCGGCAAGATGACGCAACGCTCCTCAAGGAAGATCATCTTCGGGTGGCTGTGTGAGCAGCATGCTACTAGAAAGCCTTGCGCCGCTACCATAGCCACAAGGTTCATGCCCGAAGCTTTGAGGAAGGCGACGTTGTTCTTCAGCACGTCTAGTCAGCCGAGAATTCCAACAAGTTGACACCAAAGTGGAAAGGCCCTTATCGGGTAATACGAGTCACCAGGCCCGGTGCAGTCTGCCTGGAGACTAAAGATGTCATTCCAGTGAGCAACTCCTCGAACATCGAGCATCTTCGTAAGTTTTACACATAAGGCGCGGTTGACGGGCCCCCCGGCAAGCCACCTTTTGTATGAGCCTTGTTGGCAAGGCATGTAACACTCTGTACAAAGCCAGGCACATACCTTGAGCATAAATAAACGAAGCGCTGGCGCCCTAAATCATAGCATGCATGCTAGGTTGAGTCTCTCCCTCAGTTAGGGTTGATAGTGCTTAGCGGCGACTAACCCCTAGCATAGAGGTCGAGTCTGCGTCTCTCTGTTCCTTTCCGTCCTCTTTGGTTCACAGGGTACATGAATGTTTCCGCCAAGCTATGTGGAAGAAGGAGAACGAGCCGACGCTCCGGCCTCGGCAAGCCAAGGTTGCCGGGGGCTGAAGACACAAGGGTCCACCCACGTTAAGCCAAGGTTGCCTGGGGCTGCGGATTTAGATAAGTCTCATATCCCCTATTGTGCATTTCCGTATGGTATTGAGACGTATAAAACCTCGTCTTATTCCAAGACTGCCATGCTCCCTTTTTCCTGCTACCCGAGAAACTTTTTCTTGGTTTGGAATTTGGTTGTAGCCGCGGCAGCAAGGAAGCAAGCGTAGGGCCTAACCCTACTTCGCCCTGCCTCCGTCGAGAGCATGAGTTTGGTCGAATGAAGTGGGGGAGCGGCAAGGCCCGTTGCCGGGTGCCGATGTTTATGTTGAAAATAACAAGGACTCGCTCCTTGGTATGGGTTTCGCTCACACACAAAGGACCCGGCAAGCACCCTTTTTCATTAATACGCCCCATATAGGTACAGTTCGTACGGAATGTCAACATGAGCAAGGGGATTACAAGTTTTAAATCTGACTAAGGCCCGTAGGCTTACAAGCTAAAAAGACATAAGGTGCCCGTAATCCCTTTCTTGTCCCTCTCCCTAGGAAACGGAACAAGAAGGCAAGGAGGCAGAAGGAGCGCCTAGGGGAGGTACGAGCAACATAAGGCGCCAAGAGAACATGTTGGCGGCCGCCTAGGGGAGGGCTGGTGATGATGGTGCCGGGAGAAGAGCTGGAAGATGAGGCAGCTGTCCGTCAATACACTTTGAAGGCATCGATGCCATCATACTCCGACTTAACGGCCCGCCACCCGCCTTCTTCACCTTCTCCGGCCCTCCCACGCCAGCCCCCCAAGGAGGCGACCCCGAGAATTTCAAGGAGCCAGCCCCATCGAGAGAAGGGGCCCGGTGTAGATGTTGCTGCTGCCGGCACCGCCAAGGGCGGCGGGTCCGACGTCTAGTCGTACCCCTCATCTTCCCGCCTACTACCCTCGTCGTCGCTGTCGCTGTCCTCCTTGTCACTCTTGCTCGAGGACGAGTCTTCGTCATCCGAGGAGCTCTCCACGCAACACTTCAGGTGAGTCCCGAAGTCGCCAAAGACCTTGATGGAGTGGAGGCCGTTCTCCATTAGCTTGAAATAGAGAATGAGCCCCGGTGTCAGGTTGTGGATGCGAGCGAAGGTTTTCCATCCGCGATGAAGATACATGACATGGGTGCTGGGAAATGGACATTGGCCCATGTGCCGCTATTCCCACAACCCCTCATTTGCAATCTCAGCACCTGTAGTGGGTCGAGCTCCATCTCCCGAGCAAATGGAGTAGGGAGGCGAAGACGACGATGCGCCGGCCAACGCAGCCTGATGAAGAACTCGCGGGGCTGGTCCCCGACGTGGCCCTCCATTCGGGGAAGGACCGCCGGCGGAGGCGAGGCTGATGGGCCGCCCCATCCTCCTCTTCCCCGAGCGCCACGGTGACCTCAGCCTGGCCCCCTCCCACTTCCCCTCACGGCCGACTCCGCCGCCACGGGTTCTTGGGGAGGAGGGGCGCATTGTCGAGCAGAGACCCTCGCCGCCGTCGTCGAAGCATCAGTGTGCCCTCTCGCCATGGCAGAAGGGAGGAGGAAGCAAAGATGGGAGGAGGCGGATGGAGAAAGACAGAAGGGTGCCATCCCTCCTGCTCCCCTCCTTATAAAGGGGCGGGGTCAGGGCTCAGCCGCCCCTCTCAGCCAATCTAGCTCATTAAGATGACAGCGGGCAAGGCCGTCGACCGCCCTCCCCGCCCAATTGAAGGTGCGTGGGTATCGACCCACGTGCGCACGTCTTCCCATATTCCGCGCGCCTGCCACCCACCCTGCGCCATGCATGCGGCGTACGTGGCCCAAGGGGCGAGTGTAGTGGGATGCGTGGAACGACGGTTCCAAGGCAGAAAACGTAAATGAGCAGCGGCCCCGCGGTCTTGACGAGACACGCAAGCCGCCTCTTCACTATTCACCACAGGATGATGCAAGCACGCTTCTGTCACCCCACGCGCGATCCCCACATCACGCATTCAATGTGGGTCATGGGGAAGCGCAGCAGACAAAGGGGTACCGCAGTAAAAACCAGCCCCGCCTGCCCACGCACCGTTCTGGGCCTGGCCCAACAACGCGTCGTGCTTATGTGTGGCCTTGGCCCGGGGGCTCCTGTCGGGGTATAGAAGTAGGGGTTTTAGTTTGCACCCATTTACCTGTGCATGGGCAGTCAGAGCCACGCCCGCAGACACACTTGTTAGGGTAGGTGAGAGAAGCCAAGGCCATGAGACGATCAAAGCAATGCCAAGACAGAGACATGAAGAGCAAGAGGGTGAGGTGGATTCCCCTGGCAAGACCCTTGTCGGGGCAGATTGCCCAACCCCAACGGAGCGCGCCACCCTTGAGCCGGAGGTTTCCAACACCAACAACCATATTGGAACCAAGGCTCGGGAGGAGCCTCCATGCTGGCATGCAGATCTTTGTGAAGATCATTAACACACAATATCAGGTGAGGACCGGACGACAAGTCCTCCGGCAACATCCTTGTCGGGGACGGCCGCAGTGCCACGACAAGTCCCTTGCCGGCCCCCCCGACAAGACCCTTGCCGAGGACATCAACGAGGCCGCGGCCAGGCCTGCACGCGGCAAGACCCCACCGCCGTTCCCTTGCAGCTGCCAGCCCAGCCAGCTAGGCGGGCACCTGTGTGGCGACGCGCGGTCCCGAGGCCAACTCAGCAAGCACCTGCGAGGTGGCATGCAGATCTTCATGAAGACGCCGCCACCGCGCAATCTCAGCAGCCTGCCAGCCTACATGGCGCCGCTCGCCTCACTGGCATGGACGCACGTCGAAGCAGGGCGAGGCGGCAATAAAGCGAGAGGGACACCTCAGAGGCGCATTTAATGTGTTTTCTCTTGTAATAACAAGCGATAAGCTTGTACACTTTACCCTTTCCACCTCTTGTGTGCCACTGTAGCGCCTCCTTCGACTATAAAACGAGGCCCGAGGTGTACTGGAGAGGGATTCGGCTCTTTGGGCAAGTCACGCTCGATAGCTAGTTCAAGAACACTGATACACACACCAAAGCAGGACTGGGGTATTAAGCGTCTTCGTGTGTAACACCCATGATGCGGCTATATCTCCCACGTGTCGGAGCGCGACTTAGAGGCATAACCGCATTGTGGTTTTATCGCAAGAAGGGTCATCTTCACACAATCCCATGTAATGAACAAGAATGGGATAAAGAGCTGGCTTACAATCGCCACTTCACACAATGAACATATAAATCATACATCATTCAGAGTACACACATATAGTCCGACTACGGACGAAGCCAAAAGAAAAGAAGATAACCCAACTGCTAGATCCCCGATCGTCCCAACTGGGCTCCACTATTGATCATCAAGAAACAAAACATAGTAACGACCAAGGTCTTCGTTGAGCTCCCATCTGAGCTCGGTTGCATCACCTGCACTGGTATCATCGGCACCTGCAACTGTTGTGATAGTATCTGGTGAGTCACGAGGACTCAGCAATCTCAAAACCCGCGAGATCAAGACTATTTAAGCTTAAGGGTAAGAACTGGTAAAGTGGTGAGGTTGCAGCAGCGACTAAGCATATATGGTGGCTGTCATACACAAATAAGAGCGAGAAGAGAGCAAACGGAACGGTCGTGAAGCTAGCAATGATCAAGAAGTGATCCTGAACTCCTACTTACGTCAAACATAACCCAAAACCGTGTTCACTTCCCGGACTCCACCGAAAAGAGACCATCACGGTTACACACGCGGTTGATGCGTTTTAAAGAGGTCAAGTATCAAGTTATCTACAACCGGACATTAACAAATTCCCATCAGCCTATAACCGCAGGCACGGCTTTCGAAAGATTATACCCTGCAGCGGTGTCCCAACATAGCCCATGATAAGCTCTCGCGATCAATGAAGGATATACCTTCTCCCAGGAAGACCCGATCAGACTCGGAATCCCGGTTTACAAGACATTTCGACAATGGTAAAACAAGACCAGCAAAGCCTCCCGCTGTGCCGACAAATCCCGATAGGAGCTGCACATATCTCGTTCTCAGGGCACACTGGATTGTCCAAACTTCCGGTAGGCCAGCCCAGAGTTGCCCCTGGTGGCCACCGGCGGTTGACAGGTTGGACCAACACTCACGACGAGCACTGGCCCGGGGGGGGGGGGGTAAAATAAAGATGACCCTTGAGTCTGCAGAACCCAAGGGAAAAAGGCTTAGGTGGCAAATGTTAAAACCAAGGTTGGGCCTTGCTGGAGGAGTTTTATTCAAAGCGAACTGTCAAGGGGGTCCCATAAATCACCCAACCGCATAAGGAACGCAAAATCTGGGAACATAACACTGGTATGACGGAAACTAGGGCGGCAAGAGTGGAACAAAACACCAGGCATAAGGCCGAGTCTTCCACCCTTTACCAAGTATATAGATGCATTAATTTAATAAGAGATATTGTGATATCCCAACATAAACCTGTCTGGAGCAATCTTCAACTTCAACTGCAACTAACAATGCTATAAGAGGGGCTGAGCAAAGCGGTAACATAGCCAAACAACGGTTTGCTAGGAAGGGTGAAAAGGTTAGAGGCTGACATGGCAACTTGGGAGGCATGGTAAACAAGTGATAGGTAGCGCAGGATAGCGATAGAACGAAGCAACTAGCAAGCAAAGATAGAAGTGATATCGAGGGTAAAGGTCATCTTGCCTGAAATCCCGATAGGAAGTAGAACGAGTCCATGAAGAAGACAAACGGACGTAGTCGAACGAATCCTCACAACTCCGGAATGAAACCGAAGCTAACGAGAGAAGCAAACCGGAAAGAAACAAACAACATGGTAAACATACAAGCATAAACATGTCATGATGCACAAACACGTATGATGCATGTCCGATTTAATGAGGCATGGCATGACAAAGTGCAACGAAAATACTACAAGTTAAGTGGAGCTCAATATGCAACGAGTTGCATATTGACGAAACACCACATCAAATTATTTAGTTTACTCTCGGTTAAGATACTCAACATTTATTAAATGTTAATTAACATGGCAAGAGGTGAAGCCTAAGCAAACCACCTATTTAGGCAAGTTTAAATGAGGCCGGAAACAACAAACAACAATTCCGGAAAATCCCCATATCTTTTAGCAATTTAATGCAAACAACAATTTTAAACATTTTAAATGTTGTTATCATGATGCGGATGACATATACAAGTTTATGCAATTTATGAAAAGGTTGACATAAGCATGTTACGAGGCATTTGTCGCCATGGCGGAAGGAAAAAGGTGCCACAGCGGCGAAACGGAAATGGTGCCACGGCAACATTCCGGTCCCGATAACTCGAGTGAGATACCGATGCAACCGAGAAGTGGGTGTGAGCGTGTCATGCAAGGATGGTGGGGTGCTCCCGGATTCCGGGTTCCCACGGGACGGCGACATGGCAAACGAGGAATGTGCAAAGACAATTCGAACACGGCCCAAACATAGGGTGCATCTCATACAACACATGCATTCAGTCACGGGCGGTCATCATCTCGGGATTATACCTCCGAAGCGTGCGTTTTGGAGCGGTTCGAGTTCGACGAAGGAAGTAGTCGTTCTCGGGACGGTCGTAGTGGAAGTAGTGGTTCACGTGGCGATGGTAGTTGTACATGTTTTCGTAGATGTTCAGGTCGACGGTAGTGGTACACGCGACGTCGAGGTACTTGTCGGTTCGGTCTTGGTGGTGTAGATGTACATGTTGTCAGGGTACTTGTCGCATCATCGGGTGTAGTTGTACATGAGAGTCTTGACGAATTCTAAGGGTACTTGACGGGTCCGGTCTTGGCGAAATCCAGAACAACACCAAAGGCCTCGGGTTTCGATCTTCAGGAGCAGCGGAGAGCACGCACACAGGGCACGGCAGAGGTTGTGCACGGCAGCAAGGGGTCGGCCAAAAGAGGCAGAGGCCATGGCAGGGGCAGGCGCTTGGGGCGCCGGTGGCTGCCTCAGCAAAGAGAAGGGCGCGACGGGGTGGCCTGGAGGTCAAGGAGACAGGCAGGTTCGCGGGAGGCGCAGGAGGGCGACGAAGCAGTAGAGGCGTGGGCGTCGGGCCAGGGCCTCAGAGTTGGCCGGAGAGGACGGCTCGTGCAGCGAGACGATGCGAGGTCGTAGGGGACGGAGGACGGAGGCGTCCTGCACTTGGCCTTGGCGACGAGCGGTGTGGGAACGAGGACGAGGGCGCACAAGGTGTAGCAGAGAGAGGCGGCGAGGGACTTGGGGCTCGGGGTCGCTGGGAAGGAGCAGCTCCGGTGCTGCGGCGCTGGAGACGGCAGGGGAGCGACGCCCTGGGGCAGCGCGGCGAGGCGAAGCCCGGTGGCAGCGAGCGGGCTCCGGTGGCCGGGTGGAGGTGCGGAGGCGACGAGGAGGACGCGGCAGGTGAGGGAGTAGGGGATCGAGGAGAAAGGAGGAGAGCGGGGTCGAGCGCTGGCGGCGCTGGAGGGAGGACTAGGGAGAGATGGGGATCAGGCAGGGGAGAGGGTTAGCGTTAGATAGACGCGGCTGGGCTTAGGAGGGTTAGTTGGGCCGCTGGAGGCCGGCCCGGTAGAGAAAGAAGTGGCCAGAGGCCTGGCTGGGCTCTCTCTCTCTTATATTTTCTTTAGCAGAAAACAATTAAAGAGAAGAAAAAGAAAGAGAGGGTTAAGGAAAGGATTTGCGCATGGAGATAATTTTACCGGACTCACAAAAATGCGCTTGTTCCGAGAAAAATGGAGTGGGCAGGATTGCAAGGTTTACATTTGAATTAAATTCAAATGGTTTGAACAAGGAGTAGGAATCCGAAGTTTCCCAAAATGTTGAACATTTTAGGAAGAGCCTCGATAAAATGATAAAAGAATAAGAGGACAAGTTGGAGACCAAGAATTGAGATAACAAAGGCATTGAGATTATTTGCAAGTGTGTTAATGTGAATTCCAAAATAAAGAAATATTTAATATAGCTCCCTAATATTATTGAGAGGCTTTAATATGTTATAAAGAGAAATCACAAGTGAATTCCCTCGATTTAAATGGATCGAAAAATCCATATGATTTATTTAGATGAGTTTTAAAAATTAAATGACATGCTGGCATGATGACATGATGCCATGCAAAAATAAAAGAGCAAGCACAAAAGATACACACGGCGAAACTCAGAATAGCTGGAAGTCTTCTGGAGCGTCGGTCTCGGGGCGTTACAACACTCCACCACTACAAGAGGATCTCGTCCCGAGATCTAGAATGGGACCGGAGGTAAAACTAAGTTGCTTCTTCGACCAATGAGTGAAACCAAAGAACCTTGAGAAGTTGAGCAATTTAAAAGGAGTACACTAGAGATGAACGAGATTGCAAACAATCGGTTAGAAAAGAGGAACAAGGAACAATACGAGAACTTGAAGGTTGCAAAGACATGAATCAAGAGTTTAATGGACAAGATAGAATTCGAAACCACTCCGGTTAAAACAAGATGAGAGAGGAAGAATTCGGGCAGCACTCCGGTTGAAAATGGAAGGGATAGAATAAGAACTTGGCAAAATGAAAGCACTTGGATGAGGCTCCGATTAAAAGAGGAATGATAGACACAACACTCCGGTTAAATGGATAAGCACAAAAAGAACACGATCCTCACAATTCGAGATGATGAGTGAAAAGAGCAACATCACAATGCCTCCTGAAGAAATAATAGAAGATAGATCATTGGAATAACAGAATGGAGAAGAAAATGCCAACTTCTGCCACAAATGAGCTTGGAAAGCACCCTTCCAAGAAGGTTATAATGGAGTTGTTGGAAACCAACAACGAAACGAGTAAGCTTGTAGTGAGCTTATGAAAACATCTCAACAATTGAGGTGAAATTCTGCCACTAACGAAAAACAATTGCTTGCTTGAGATCAACGAAGAGATGAAAAACCTCTTTCACCGAGAAGGATATGGAGAAAGCTTGGATCATTGATAAGCACCACAAATAGCAACATTCCTTAGGGAAGGCTTTAGGTGAAATCTATACCAAGATAACTCCAACGAAGAGATTAATGGATTTAAAATACCTCATTCTTGACAACATGTGAATCGTGAAACATGAATGGAAATTGTCAAGAATGATATAACACCACCTGAAAAGATAAGGTAGAAAGAATAGCACTTTGAAATGCAAGAAGAAGAATACTTGAACTCCTCAGAAAAAACATGTGTAGGGCACCATGTTTATTTTAGAGTATAACTTGGCGGGTCATAACTTCGAGAGGAAACTTGAAGAACAATTGGAGAATGAAAAGAATCCTTGACGAACTACCATGTAGAGCCTCCATGAAGAACTCCGGTAATAAAAGGATGATAGAAAGAAAGAGAAGTCGAAAACACAAGGTGAAGCCTTGCGATGATTTAGATGGAGCTTCACGACGAGATAATGCGGAAAGCTTGGAACTCCGGAAAATAAAAAGATGAAACACTAGAACCGAGGATTACTTCATCATGAACAATCTCCGAAAGAAAATAATTGAATCACCTCGAGGAAATAAGAATAAGATTTATTGTATGCTTATCCTTCATCAAATTAAATTGATGGCAAGCAATGGATTTGGCATAATACTTATTCCCGTTGAAAATGATTAAAGAGAGATATAGTGCAAACTTGAGAAGCTATTGATGGAACCACCGATGGGATTTGGAAACAATGAATGAATTGATATGATAACGAAGGAAGTGAAATCTTGAACGAACCACCGTAAGAATTGAAAATGAAAGTAACAAAGGCACAATTCTCCAGGAAGAATTGGAAAAAGAATGAAGATACTTGAGGGGATTTAGATACATGAGAACAAAGAGATCGTGAACTGATTAGAGGATATTTGGACGATGCATCGGAAGAATTCGAGAATGAGAGCTGAAAGCTGAGACTGAGTAATATTCATAAATGATGGCCTTCAGATGATCGAGAAAGGAAAGAAACTCATGAAATGCGTTGGATGGTTGAAAAGAATTCTCACAATCAAAAACAATTATGAGGATGGCATGAAGCTAGAACGACGAATCTTTGGAAGAACGGGTAAGGATTTAAGAGGAACTCTTCTTTGGTCTTCAAATGTTGAGAATGACGAGGAGAAACACCATCAAATTGTCGAGACACTCCGGAAGGATTAAAAGAGGAAAGGTTGAGCCAAAGCTGAAAAGAATTTGAAAGTGACCTTAGAGAAGGCATGTGACTGATGAAAATTCATTCTTACGTCAAACTTCGAAAAGAATTTGGGAACGGCTCCTGGAAAATTAGAAGAGTCAGCTAAGATCTTGGAAATAGACCTGTGGGTTAGGGCCCACTCAAAAGGAAAACATTGTTGAACGATTGATTGAAAGGGGGGATTGCGCCGATTGAATTAAATGACTTGAATGAGATAAAAAACCTCAAAATAACTTGAATGGATTGAGAATGGAAACACGAATTTTTCTGTGATAATCTTAAGCACTCCGGAGAAGAAATAGAGGAAGGTGAGTAATTAAGAGGTGCACCAAACATGACAAAGCAATTGACACGAGGAAAGGAATATGATCAACACTAAAAGCTTGAATTGAATCCACCGAAGAAGAAAAGAATGAAAAATGATGAACTTGAAACTCCGTTAGTATCTTCTTGAGAATCACCGGATAAGAACATTGACGGAAAATAATGGAGAGACTTCCCATCAATAAAATGGATACCCGATTAAGAAATCTGAGTCCTTGAAGTTAAAGGGTGGGGGGGCGGGAAAACAAAGGCAACTTGGGGAAGATGGAACAAACACCGTTGAGAAAACTTAGAATTGATCTTGCGAATGTTGAAAATGATCAGATCCACTTGAAGAGAAGCATGCCGGTTGGAAAAGAATTAACATGACAATCTCGATGATCAAGAGGGATT
>NC_041387.1:281771349-281821435 GCF_002162155.2 Triticum dicoccoides | reverse complement strand
CACTAAAAGCTTGAATTGAATCCACCGAAGAAGAAAAGAATGAAAAATGATGAACTTGAAACTCCGTTAGTATCTTCTTGAGAATCACCGGATAAGAACATTGACGGAAAATAATGGAGAGACTTCCCATCAATAAAATGGATACCCGATTAAGAAATCTGAGTCCTTGAAGTTAAAGGGTGGGAGGGCGGGAAAACAAAGGCAACTTGGGGAAGATGGAACAAACACCGTTGAGAAAACTTAGAATTGATCTTGCGAATGTTGAAAATGATCAGATCCACTTGAAGAGAAGCATGCCGGTTGGAAAAGAATTAACATGACAATCTCGATGATCAAGAGGGATTATTATTCACATAGCCATATGAGAACAACGTTTAGGAAAGGTATGGATTCAACATTTGACTTCGAAGCAACTCGAATACCACATATAAAACAACACAAAGGATTTGGCTTGCAGAATAAGCCGGAACAAACATATGATAGAGATTCCGTCCGAAGTTTTCATGGTGGGGCCCACACCGGCTCGAGTGTACAACACCATCATGTACAAGGCAGTGCACATGACATACGAAGTGTCCCCGAACCAGCATAGCCAAGGGTTCTTTAAGACACAACGAGACCACTGTAAAAACGACTGTGGAAAGGCGGACCACTAGACGTCGAACCCCAATCTCATATCATGCATCTGTCGAAAAGATATTCTAGGAGCTACTTGAATTCCCACCTATAAAACTCCCGAAACTTTCTGGTTATGCAATCTGGTGTTGGGGATACAGGGGAAGCAATATATATCTCACCGAAAACTAACAATACCTACATCCAAGCTGTATCCATCCGTCAACACATAACCAAGAAACCTTCAAAAATCGTGTACCTCAACCTTCGAAAAGCATCCGTTATACAAGCTATGGCAATACTCCCGAACTCCCGCTCCAGTACTGGGTGGCGTCGAGGTTATCTCACCAACAACTGCATAAAAGAGATTTTCGATATCGGCAAAACTCAGGTATTCCAGAACTGCAACGATAAAATTGTGACGACAACACCTCGGAGCTCAACTCCCCGGGTCAATGCCACATAATAGACAGGAGGCACCAAGAACAATGTTCTCGTCACAAAACCATCGGAATGATTCCAAGATACCCGCGTGATCCTAAAAAAATTTAGTGAAATTTGAGGAGAGGAAAGTCAAAACATCTACGTCAGGAGACCTCACCAGAGCGACGAAGGGACTGAGGAGTAAAAGGAATCCTACTCTCCGATATATATAATCCCAAGACTCAAAACATTTTTGATCTAGACTCAACAACGCCAGCAATCAATCAAGCAGGGGGATCCTAAGTCGGGGATGGCTCTGATTACCAACTTGTAACACCCATGATGCGGCTATATCTCCCACGTCTCAGAGCACGACTTAGAGGCATAACCGCATTGTGGTTTTGTCGCAAGAAGGGTCATCTTCACACAATCCCATGTAATGAACAAGAATGGGATAAAGAGCTGGCTTACAATCGCCACTTCACACAATGAACATATAAATCATACATCATTCAGAGTACACACATATAGTCCGACTACGGACGAAGCCAAAAGAAAAGAAGATAACCCAACTGCTAGATCCCCGATCGTCCCAACTGGGCTCCACTACTGATCATCAAGAAACAAAACATAGTAACGACCAAGGTCTTTGTTGAGCTCCCATCTAAGCTTGGTTGCATCACCTTCACTGATATCATCGGCACCTGCAACTGTTGTGATAGTATCTGGTGAGTCACGAGGACTCGTCAATCTCAAAACCCGCGAGATCAAGACTATTTAAGCTTAAGGGTAGGAAGTGGTAAAGTGGTGAGGTTGCAGCAGCGACTAAGCATATATGGTGGCTGACATACGCAAATAAGAGCGAGAAGAGAGCAAACGGAATGGTCGTGAAGCTAGCAATGATCAAGAAGTGATCCTGAACTCCTACTTACGTCAAACATAACCCAAAACCCTGTTCACTTCCCGGACTCCGCTGAAAAGAGACCATCACGGTTACACACGCGGTTGATGCGTTTTAAAGAGGTCAAGTGTCAAGTTATCTACAACCGGACATTAACAAATTCCCATCTGCCTATAACCGCAGGCACGGCTTTCGAAAGATTATACCCTATAGGGGTGTCCCAACTTAGCCCATGATAAGCTCTCGCAATCAACGAAGGATATACCTTCTCCCAGGAAGACCCGATCAGACTCGGAATCCCGGTTTACAAGACATTTTGACAATGGTAAAACAAGACCAGCAAAGCCTCCCGCGGTGCCGAAAAATCCCGATAGGAGCTGCACATATCTCGTTCTGAGGGCACACCAGATTGTCCAAACTTCCGGTAAGCCAGCCCAGAGTTGCCCCTGGTGGCCACCGGCGGTTGACAGGTTGGACCAACACTCACGACGAGCATTGGCCCGGGGGGGGGGGGGTAAAATAAAGATGACCCTTGAGTCTGCAGAACCCAAGGGAAAAAGGCTTAGGTGGCAAATGTTAAAACCAAGGTTGGGCCTTGCTGGAGGAGTTTTATTCAAAGTGAACTGTCAAGGGGGTCCCATAAATCACCCAACCGCGTAAGGAACGCAAAATCCGGGAACATAACACCGGTATGACGGAAACTAGGGCGGCAAGAGTGGAACAAAACACCAGGCATAAGGCCAAGTCTTCCACCCTTTACCAAGTATATAGATGCATTAATTAAATAAGAGATATTGTGATATCCCAACATAAACCTGTCCATCATGGAGCAATCTTCAACTTCACCTGCAACTAACAATGATATAAGAGGGGCTGAGCAAAGCGGTAACATAGCCAAACAACGGTTTGCTAGGAAGGGTGAAAAGGTTAGAGGCTGACATGGCAACTTGGGAGGCATGGTAAACAAGTGATAGGTAGCGCAGGATAGCGATAGAATGAAGCAACTAGCAAGCAAAGATAGAAGTGATATCGAGGGTAAAGGTCATCTTTCCTGAAATCCCGATAGGAAGAAGAATGAGTCCATGAAGAAGACAAACGGACGTAGTCGAACGAATCCTCACAACTCCGGAACGAAACCGAAGCTAACGAAAGAAGCAAACCAGAAAGAAACAAACAACATGGTAAACACACAAGCATAAACATGTCATGATGCACAAACACGTATGATGCAGGTCCGGTTTAATGAGGCATGGCATGACAAAGTGCAACAAACAATCCTACAAGTTTAGTGGAGCTCAATATGCAACGAGTTGCATATTGACGAAACACCACATCAAATAATTTAGTTTACTCTCGGTTAAGATACTCAACATTTATTAAATGTTAATTAGCATGGCAAGAGGTGAAGCATAAGCAAACCACCTATTTAGGCAAGTTTAAATGAGGCCGGAAACAACAAACAACAATTCCGGAAAATCCCCATATCATTTAGCAATTTAATGCAAACAACAATTTTAAACATTTTAAATGTTGTTATCATGATGCGGATGACATATACAAGTTTATGGACTTTATGAAAAGGTTGACATAAGCATGTTACGAGGCATTTGTCGCCATGGCGGAAGGAAAAAGGTGCCACGGCGGCGAAACGGAAATGGTGCCACGGCAACATTCCGGTCCCGATAACTCGAGTGAGATACCGATGCAAACGAGAAGTGGGCGTGAGCGTGTCATGCAAGGATGGTGGTGTGCTCCCGGATTCCGGGTTCCCACGGGACGGCGGCATGGCAAACGAGGAATGTGCAAAGACAATTCGAACACGGCCCAAACATAGGGTGCATCTAATACAACACATGCATTTGGTCACGGGCGGTCGTCATCTCGGGATTATACCTTCGAAGCGTGCGTTTCGGAGCGGTTCGAGTTCGACAAAGGAAGTAGTCGTTCTCGGGATGGTCGTAGTGGAAGTAGTGGTTCACGTGGCGACGGTAGTTGTACATGTTTTCGTAGATGTTCAGGTCGACGGTAGTGGTACACGCGACGTCGAGGTACTTGTCGGTTCGGTCTTGGTGGTGTAGATGTACATGTTGTCAGGGTACTTGTCGCATCATCGGGTGTAGTTGTACATGAGAGTCTTGACGAATTCTAAGGGTACTTGACGGATCCGGTCTTGGCGAAATCCAGAACAACACCAAAGGCCTCGGGTTTCAATCTTCAGGAGCAGCGGAGAGCACGCACACAGGGCACGGCAGAGGTTGTGCACGGCACCAAGGGGTCGGCCAAAAGAGGCAGAGGCCATGGCAGGGGCAGGCGCTTGGGGCGCCGGTGGCTGCCTCAGCAAAGAGAAGGGTGCGATGGGGTGGCCTGGAGGTCAAGGAGACAGGCGGGTTCGCGGGAGGCGCAGGAGGGCGACGAAGCAGCAGAGGCGTGGGCGTCGGGCCAGGGCCTCAGAGTTGGCCGGAGAGGACGGCTCGTGCAGCGAGACGATGCGAGGTCGTAGGGGACGGAGGACGGAGGCGTCCTGCACTTGGCCTTGGCGACGAGCGGCGTGGGAACGAGGACGAGGGCGCACAAGGTGTAGCAGAGAGAGGCGTCGAGGGACTTGGGGCTCGGGGTCGCTGGGAAGGAGCAGCTCCGGTGCTGCGGCGCCGGAGACGGCAGGGGAGCGACGCCCTGGGGTAGCGCGGCGAGGCGAAGCCCGGCGGCAGCGAGCGGGCTCCGATGGCCGGCTGGAGATGCGGAGGCGACGAGGAGGACGCGGCAGGTGAGGGAGTAGGGGATCAAGGAGAAAGGAGGAGAGCGGGGTCGAGCGCTGGCGGCGCTGGAGGGAGGACGAGGGAGAGATGGGGATCAGGCAGGGGAGAGGGTTAGGGTTAGATAGACGCGGCTGGGCTTAGGAGGGTTAGTTGGGCCGCTGGAGGCGGGCCCGGTAGAGAAACAAGTGGCCATAGGCCTGGCTGGGCTCTCTCTCTTATATTTTCTTTAGCAGAAAACAGTTAAAGAGAAGAAAAAGAAAGAGAGGGCTAGGGAAAGGATTTGCGCATGGAGATTTACCGGACTCACAAAAATGCGCTTGTTCCGAGAAAAATGGAGTGGGCAAGATTGCAAGGTTTACATTTGAATTTAATTCAAATGGTTTGAACAAGGAGTAGGAATTCGAAGTTTCCGAAAATGTTGAACATTTTAGGAAGAGCCTCGATAAAATGATAAAAGAATAAGAGGACAAGTCAGAGACCAAGAATTGAGATAACAAAGGCATTGCGATTATTTGCAAGTGTGTTATGGTGAATTCCAAAATAAAGAAATATTTAATATAGCTCCCTAATATTAGTGAGAGGCTTTAATATGTTATAAAGAGAAATCACAAGTGAATTCCCTCGATTTAAATGGATCAAAAAATCCATACGATTTATTTAGATGAGTTTTACAAATTAAATGACATGCTGGCATGATGACATAATGCAATGCAAAAATAAAAGAGCAAGCACAAAAGATACACACGGCGAAACTCGGAATAGCTGGAAGTCTTCTAGAGCGTCGGTCTCGGGGCGTTACACCGTGGCCCGAACCTGGGTAAACAACCTTTGTGCTAGCTCCTGGACCCGCTCTTCTCACAACCCCTCGCCCGCCGACCATAGTAGGGATCCCGTTGATCCATAGGTGTCATTCCCACCGACACCTGAATTGGCTTGGGTTGTGTCAACTACATGGGCTGAAAGTCCAAGCCCATCAGAGATGCTGACGTTGGCCCCTTGCACATGCAGATTCACGTTCGTACCAGTTGGAGCGGCCACTGAATTCCCGGCCAGAGATGTAGCATGGAAGTTAACCGTTCCAAAAATGATGGGTGGCGACGCCACCGTCCACTAGAGTTCGGTCGTCGGTGGCGAGGGGAAAATGACTTTCTCATGATCCTTAAAGGAATAACCAGCATCAACAAGTGTATCAACACATATTTGTGTAACTGTGTATCTATAGCCCTTGCAAACATCATATTGTTAGAATGTGGCAAAAGAAAGTTTCTCCTTTGTAGAAGATCCAGAATACAAAGAAGATTTCCTAGGAGGCTTGTGCATGGCAATCATACCAAGGGCGGCACGCCTTTTGGAAGGACTTATTAAAATCCACTCTGCATCACATTCTTTCTTCGAAATGATAAATTCACATTTCCAGTTAGGGCCACCATTTCTCCACAGATGGAAATGACATTTGAATTGCGGGCAGGCAAAGGAACGCAATTAAAGAACAAAAAGTCCAACCCATTTGCAAGAAACAAAGAATGAAAATACCTAGTCTTTAATAAGCTGAACATACAAATCAATAGCGGATCTACCAATAGCTGATCGCAATGCCGCCACCATCGAATCTTCATTAAGATGGAAAATATGCCTGCTGAAAGACACTACCAAAATGAATCGGCCGATGTCATCCGTTGGGTGGATGCATTTCCCACAAGATCTGAAAACCTCATCTGCAAAAGCCAGTCCTTTGTAGAAATCTAGATCCAAAGTTGATCCACCATGAGAACCCATATGAGATGGGTATGAGAAGGTACAGAGAACGCCGGAGGAGATGAGTGGAAGGAAGCCAAGACTCACTGGTTGTAAAGGAAGATCTCTGGAGAGCTTAGGGCGTGGGTGGGAGGGGAGGTGGGAGAGCCATCATATCATTCCTGCCTGTTTATGTTGTTAAGCTCATCGCAAAATAGCTCATTCAAGTGGACTGTATGCCATGCATCACACATGCAACTATAATCTGAAACGTGTTTGTTGGCTACGCCATTGCAAACGTTTTGTATCTTTTTGACGGTTTTGTTACATCACCGTTTGCGATTATTGCATCGCACACACCTTCATTTGGCTGCCCGTTTCTATTGTTAAGCTTATCATAAACAGTTCATTCGAGTGAACTGTATGCCATGCATCGCACACGCAACTATAATCTGAAACGTGTTTGTTGGATATGCCATCACAAACATTTTGTATCTTTTTGATGGTTTTATTACATCACCATTTGCGATTAGTGCATCGCACACAGTTTATTTGAAGGGTCTCTGATTGTAGTGTCGCGTTAGCAACATCCTGAAGTAGTACAAGGAACTTACCACAAGAGTCATGAACCACTACACCCGAGCCTTCCTTATTAGTTTTTTCATCAAATGTTGCATCCACATTTATCATTACAAAGTTCTTGGTTCTCCCAACAACTCTTCTTTGGTATAATTTGCTTTCATATTGCTTGAATGTTCCTTGTTGTAATCACATGTATTGACATTGCTATTTTGCAGTCAGAGGTACATCTTTCCCATGAACAAGACTCCTTCCATACCACCATATATATCATGTTGTTTTTAGGATAATTTCTTTAAAACATGATGTGTCAATATGCGTTGGTGTTATCTCATGTGCATGTGATACATCTTCCAATGCCACACTTCATAACCGATCAACAAGCAAAGTCTTCTCAATGATATGAAGTAGGCACAACTTTCTCCAAAGTTTCTTAACATTGCTGGAATTAAACAATGTATTCATAATATGCTTGTAGTGGATAATATGTCGAGAACATTAGCTTGACACCAGCACGTGCATGTATGCCCATTCCTTGTAGTTCCTTCCATGCCAAAAAATAACCTCCATGGTAACCGAGTAGCTCCACATAGTGCTCCCTAAAATATTAATAGTAGATCTCCCTGCCAAGGCAATGTTTCTTCCTTTCTCTCCAAATGGGTGCGTCCATTCACAATTGTAGGCCGGCCATACTATAAACACACCTTCCCTAGTAAATCGCAATGCTACAACATCTTCTAAAATGACTTGATAGAGGGGTTGCCATGAATATATTGGCATCCATTCGCTAGAAGATATCACACACTAGGATCCCATCCCATAAGCCAGTAGCAGGATCGATTAGGTCTGACATGAGGCTCAACAAAATGCATATCGCGGTGTGCTGATCTTAATTGTGACACTATTTTTGACCCATCTATCTTCCTAGATATTTATCTATGTCCCGTATCCCATCCTCCAAATACATCCTCTATTAGGAGATTCAGTCATGCCTCTGCATAATAGGTTTTCAAGGCTTTTCTCCTACTGCAAGGACTCTTTCACCACTATGAAGGATGGATTCGACTGTGAAGGTTTATCAGCATGGTTCCATTTGCCACTTCCTGAGCAAGCTCACAATGAGTTACTGACACTGTAGAATTTGTTGTCGCTTCATGAAAGGCAGACTGGCTCCAAAGATGTATGGTTTTGGGATGGTACTGTCAAACCTTACATCCCAAGATGTTCTACGCCCATATGCATGCTAAGTTTTCTTTTAATGCATTATTAAAATTGGTCCGGGCCAGCTCTTGCACCATGAAGATCAAAGTTTTGCATGGATGATGATCATGGATCGGTTGAACACAAAGGATCTGGTGGAAATAAGGCATTGGCACATTGATGATGGTATCTCTTGTGTACTCTGTCATTTGCAGGTCAGAGAGGAAAGGGATCACCTTTTCTTCAACTATTTTTTTAGTCAGTGTGTGTGGAACTACCTCCAGATTGATTGGCCTCAAGGTAACAGTATGTCTGAAATTGCCATAAATGCTAGCAGAGATTTCAACAAGCCTTTTTTTGCTGAGGCAGTGTTCACTACTTGCTGGAATATTTGGCTCATCAGGAATGCAAAAGTCTTTAGATAGGTTAATTCTAGCTTTAATCACTGGCGGAGGACTTTCATACATGAAATGTCCCTTCTTACCTTTAGGATTAAGCCTAGGTTTAAGGACAACCTTGTAAGATGGGTAAATTTCCTGTCCCCTTGATAGCTTTTAGCCTATTTTAGCCTAGTTTTTCACTTTTATTTGATTATTTTTTATAATCTTGTAATTATTGTAATCTTATGATGAATATAGAGTAAAGGTTGTGGGGGGTTTTCCCTACAGTGTTGAATCGAAAAATGTAGCCACCCCAGGTAGTATACTTTGCTAAGTAAAGGATGCATCGCTTTTCATTTTTGCTTTCAAAAGTTTACCACATGGATAATATTTCACCCTTAGAACTCAAGCACACACAGACTTTGAATTACACAATAATATATAGTCTTGTTTGCAAGCATTGGCGGATTAAACCTATGGGGACCATGAAATCCCAAACAACCTCTCTTATTTGGTACACAAAGTTTGCACCAGGGAAACCAGTGAATCTTCCTTTCATTGGCATCATCACCCCACCAAAACTGTGAGATTGCGTCTTTTATTAAAAGTACATCTAATCACCTTGGTGGATTTTGGTGATTAATGTCAACATGTCTCAAGGAACTAATGATTAATTATTTACCTAGCTTATCTCAAGAAAGTTCCTTGTGGTTGCAACAAAAGGAATGAAAGGTAACCCCCATAGAATTACACCAAGACAAGTGTTAGCCAAGCAAAGGATTCTACCATCTTATTTTGGTGATCCAAGACCACATTAAGTACATAGGCATGTTGATACTATCAATGGGGGCGAGGATGTTGTGATGAGTTTCTTTCTCCAAATGCTTAAAGATCAAACTCCAATGCCCTCAAATGCTTTCAAAATTCCTCCACTATATCTATCCAACTTCCATACTTTGAAGATGTCAAGCTCTTCTAGTTGAAAGTACTGAGAAATTCACCAGATATAGTCATGCAAACCCTAGCCATTCAGAGCTGCCAAGATCTTCACTCGGAACTACAATGCAATTGGCAAACCTTCTGTTTCTCCCGCTAAATTTCTTTAGCCCTTAGCCCAGAATTTTTGAAGCACCAATAGATTGTGTGCCACTATTGCATTGTTCACTTCGGAGCCTTTGAATGAGTTCATGTCTAACCTTCTGAAATGGTTGGAAGTTGCCAACTTTTATATAGGTTGGAGCCTCCGAGTTGATCACTCTAGAGCTTCTGAGGTGTGTCAAAGTGTTCTAGGAGAGAACTTTGCCTCCTTGTGTTCACTTCAAGGGGCTTTCTACTTCAACAATCCAAATCAAACCTTTGAGATATAGTACCCTATTGCTTTCTAGAGTGACGGCCACGAGCAGCAAGCTTCATCGCTGCACCCGTCGGTGCACCGTGACGGAAGCACCGCTACTCCATCACTGATCCCAATAGCTTCGTCATCCCACGCGTGCCGTGGCGAGGTGGACGTGCAGGCCGCTCTGCTCAAGGCGTGAGAGCATCTTCTCTACCGTCCAGTGGGTGATCTCTACGAGGAGTGGCTCGAGCAGATAGCCGAGCTCATCAGCGTCGCGCACGGGGGCTCTGACGGGCCGGCTCGCTCGCTGCCTCAGCAACCACCTACAGTGGGCGACATCGCGCACGGGGCTCCTCCTCCACCTCGGCCCGGGGCGCCATCATCGAGCCAAGGCGTATGGCTCCACGGCGTGACCCGCAGCGCCCGACGCTGGCTCGAGATGACGGGAGCTGCCAGGTGGTGCAACGTCCCCAAGGAGAAGCGCGCGTGCTCCCAGCACCCCAGCACCAGCTCGCATGCTGCCACTGGAGGTGGCGGTGTGCTTGCACCAGGACCATGCTGCACCCCCTCAACGACCTCCGGTGGACATAGCATGATGTCGCGCATTCACTATGGAGCTCTGCAGCATCGTCTGGTCGAGCAAGTTCAAGCCTGGCCTACCTCCACGCTACGACGGCACCGCAGACCCTGCCGTGTTCCTACAGCTCTACGAGTTTAGCATCAAGGCGGCCAATGACGACGAGAAGATCATGGCAAACTGGTTCCCGATGGCCCTCAAGGATGGCGCGTGTTCTTGGCTCCTGAACCTGACCGAGGGGTCGGTTTCTTTCTAGGAGGAGATGCACGACTGCTTCATCGCCAACTTCCAGGGCACTCGCGACCGTCCGCCGGCCACGGGCGACCTATGCCGCGTCAAGCAGCAACCTGGAGAGACCCTGCATAAGTATATCTAGCACTTCAACAACGTTCGCCTCAAGATTCCCAAGGTGTCTGACAAGGCCACCATCTCCGCCCAATGGCGTCCGCAATGTCAAGATGAAGGAGGAGCTAGCCATCCACGAGGATCTCTGCACCGCTCTGGAGATGTTCAACATGGAGAACAAGTGTGCAAGGGCTGAGGAGGGACGCCTTTCCCTCCTCGAGCTCCCTAATGCTGATCCATAAGACAAGAAGACCAAGGCCAAGGACACGAAGCGCAAGGGGCCAGCCGTGCTTGTGGCCGAGCCAGAGAACAAGCGCGGCTGCAACCACCCCGAGTCATCCAAGGGCAAGCGGCCGTTCAGCGCCTTCCACAACGTCTACAGCCACAAAACCAGCAACTACCAGGAGCTCAGGGCTCTGCATGACGGGTGCCTCAGTCGACGCCCCGAGTGCAACGATCGAGGCTACAGTCGAGGAGGTGGCCGAGGTGGAGGAAGCTAGGATGGACGCGACCGCCGTCAGGAGTGGCGTGACCAGCCTCGTGAGGACTGCTGGCAGGACCAGCCTCGCGAGAGCAACTGGAGGGAGCAGCCTCGTGAGGACCGCCCTCAGGCCAACGCAGCCTTGCCTCCTCTGCCTCCACCGCCAAGAAGAAACGAAGATCACCACAAGGACGAGGGGGCTGGGGGCTTCCAGGAGCCTCGGGCCGTTAACTGCATCTTGGGCGGCTCATAGGCCCCGGCTTCCCACCGTGTCTTCAAGCAGTTCGCGCGCGAGATGAACGCAGCGCTCCCCAAGCCTGAAGCAACTCACCCTCTTAAGTGGTCCAAGTGCGCCATCACCTTCGATTCCTCAGACCGGCTCAAGTGCACGGCCACCGCTGGCGCGCTGCTCCCCCGTCATCAGCAACGTGACCGTCACCAAGACACTCATTGATGGTGGAGCAGGGCTCAACGTTCTCTCCGTTCAGACGTTCGACAGGCTCCAGGTGCCGTACTACCAGCTGCACCCCACCAAGCCATTCTCAGGAGTGACCGACGGATCGACACATCCGATCGGGCAAGTTCGCCTCCCTGTCACCTTCGGCGAGCGCAGCAACTACCTGATACGTCTCCAATGTATCTATAATTTTTTATTGTTCCATGCTATTATATTACCCCTTTTGGATGTTTATGGGCTTTACTTTACACATTTATATCATTTTTGGGACTAACCTACTAACCGGAGGCCCAACCCATATTGCTATTTTTTTGCCTTCAGTATTTCGAAGAAAAGGAATTAAACAGAGTCAAAACGAAATGAAACCTTTGGGAGCGTTATTTTTGGAACAAATCTGATCGGGAGAGCCTGGAGTGCAAGTCAAGAAAGCCCCAAGGGCCCCACGAGATAGGAGGGCGCCCCCCCTAGAGCGCGCCCCCTGTCTCGTGGGCCCCTCGGGCGTCCACCGATGTACTTCTTCCTCCTATATATACCTATGTACCCCGAAAACATCCAGGAGCACCACGAAACACAATTTCCACCGCCGTAACCTTCTGTATCTACGAGATCCCATCTTGGATCCCTTGCCGGCACTCTGCCGGAGGGGGAAGCAACCACGGAGGGCCTCTACATCCACATCCTTGCCCCTCCGATGAGTTGTGAGTAGTTTACCACAGACCTACGCAAGGTTGTCAAAATCACGATTCTGTTATATGATTCTATGACTTTACGATCCAAACTAACCCCTATTATTATATGATTTTAGTTCTTAGAATCTACATTTCTACGATCCTGATAGTGAAGATTCTATGATTTGCGATCCTACAATCGAAGCTCTGATCCGATACAAAATAACGATTCTGACAACCTTGGACCTACGGGTCCATAGTTATTAGCTAGATGGCTTCTTCTCCCTTTTTGGATCTCAATACAATATTCTCCCCCTCTCTTGTGGAGATCTATTCGATGTAAACTCTTTTTGCGGTGTGTTTGTCGAGATCCGATGAATTGTGGGTTAATGATCAAGTTTATTTTTGAATAATATTTGAATCTTCTCTGAATTCTTTTTATGTATGATTGAGTTATCTTTGCAAGTCTCTTCGAATTATCGGTTTGGTTTGGCCTACTAGATTGATCTTTCTTGCCATGGGAGAAGTGCTTAGCTTTGGGTTCAATCTTGCGTTGTTCTTACCCAGTGACAAAAAGGGTTGCAAGACACGTATTGTATTGTTGCCATCAAGGATAACAAGATGGGGTTTATACCATATTGCTTGTGTTTATCCCTCTACATCATGTCATCTTGCTTAATGCGTTGTTCCGTTCTTATGAACTTAATACTCTAGATGCATGCCGGATAGCGGTTGATGTGTGGAGTAATAGTAGTAGATGCAGGCAGGAGTCGGTCTACTAAGTTATGGATGCGATGCCTATATACATGATCATGCCTAGATAATCTCATAACTATGCGCTTTTCTATCAATTGCTCGACAGTAATTTGTTCACCCACCGTAATACTAATGCTATCTTGAGAGAAGCCTCTAGTGAAAACTATGGCCCTTGGGTCTATCTCTTATCATATTTGCTTTTCAATCTACTTTATTTGCATCTTTACTTTTTGCATCTATATCAAAAATATCAAAAATATATTTATCTTATCATACTATCTTTATTAGATCTCACTTTCGCCAGTGGCCATGAAGGGATTGACAACCCCTTTATTGCGTTGGTTGCGAGTTCTCAGTTTGTTTGTGTAGGTGCGTGGGAATTTTGAGGAGCCTCCTACTGGATTGATACCTTGGTTCTCAAAACTGAGGGAAATACTTACGCTACACTTTGCTGCATCACCTTCTCCTCTTCGAGGAAAACCAACGCAAGCTCAAGACGTAGCAAGAAGGATTTCTGGCGCCGCTGCTGGGGAGGTATTCGCTCAGGTCAAGACATACCAAGTACCCATCACAAACCCATCTCCCTCGCATTTACATTAATTGCCATTTGCCTCTCGTTTTCCTCTCCCCCACTTCACCCTTGCTGTTTTGTTCGCCCTCTCTTTCCCAATATCCTCCTCTCTTTTCGCTTGCCGTTGTTCTGTTTGCTTGTGTGTTGGATTACTTGTTGCCATGGCGCAAGATAATACCAAGTTGTGTGACTTCTCTAATACCAATAATAATGATTTCCTTAGTACTCCGATTGCTCCTCTTAATGATGTTGAGTCTTGTGAAATCAATACCGCTTTGCTGAATCTTGTTATGAAAGATCAATTCGCCAGCCTTCCTAGTGAAGATGTCGTTACTCATCTAAACAATTTTATTGATTTGTGTGATATGCAAAAGAAGAAAGATACGGATAACAATATTGTCAAATTGAAGTTATTTTCGTTTTCACTTAGATATCGTGCTAAAGTTTGGTTTTCGTCTTTGCCTAAAAATAGTATTGATTCTTGGAACAAGTGCAAAGATGCTTTTATCTCTAAGTATTTTCCTCCCGCTAAGATCATCACTCTTAGGAACGATATTATGAATTTTAAACAACTTGATCATGAGCATGTTGCCCAATCTTGGGAAAGAATAAAATTGATGCTTCGCAATTGCCCTACTCATGGTTTGAATTTATGGATGATCATACAAAAATTTTATGCCGGTTTGAACTTTGCTTCTAGAAATCTCTTAGATTCGGCCGCAGGAGGCACGTTTATGGAAATCACGTTAGGAGATGCTACAAAATTGCTTGATAATATTATGGCTAATTATTCTCAATGGCACACCGAAAGATCTTCTAGTAAAAAAGAGCATGCTATAGAAGAAGTCAATGTTTTGAGTGGAAAGATGGATGAACTTATGAAGATGTTTGCTACTAAAAATACTCCTCTTGATCCCAATGATATTCCTTTGTCTTCCTTGATTGAGAATAATAATGAATCTATGGATGTGAATTTTGTTGGTAGGAATAGTTTAGGAAACAATGCTTATAGAGGAAATTTTAATTAGACCATTCACTAGTAATCCCTCTAACAATTATGGAAATTCCTACAATAATTCTTATGGTAATAATATGCCCACTGATTTTGAGAATAGTGTGAAAGAATTTATGATTTCCTAAAAGAATTTTAATGCTTGGCTTGAAGAAAAATTGCTCAAAGTTGATGATTTGGCTAGGAACGTTGATAGACTTTCGCTTGATGTTAACTCTTTTAAACATAGATCTTCTTCTCCTAAGCATGATATCAATGAGTCTCTCAAAGTAATGAGAATTTCCAATGACGAGTGCAAGGAAAGAACCGCTAGATTGCGTGCTAAAAAAGAAAGCTTTATAAAAGCGTTTTCTTCTAGTTTCCACGAAAATAATGATGAGGATCTTAAAGTTATTGATGCGTCTCCAATTAGATCTATGTTTTGCAATATGAATTTTGATTATTATGGGAGTGATGATGAATCAACTTTGCCTAGAAGGCGTCCCAAAAATTCAGAGTCTTTAGATCTTGATGCTAAAATTGGTAAAAGTGAGATTGGAGAATCCTCTACTTCTAATAATATGAACTTACTATCTCGGATTTCAAGGAATTTGATTATGATAATTGCTCTTTAAAAGGTTGTATTTCCTTGTTTCAATCCATTGTTAATTTTCCTCATGCTTATAGTCAAAACAAAGCTTTTACCAAACATATTGTTGATGCCTTGATGCAATCTTATGATGAAAAAGTAAATTTGGAAGTTTTTGTACCTAGAAAACTTAATGATGAGTGGGAACCTACTATAAAGATTATAATTAAAGATTTTGAGTGTTTTGCTTTGTGTGATTTGGGTGCTAGTGTTTCCACAATTCCGAAAACTTTATGTGATATTCTAGGTTTCCATGATCTTGATGATTGCTCTTTAAATTTGCACCTTGCGGATTCCACCATTAAAAAGCCTATGGGAAGGATCAATGATGTTCTTATCATTGCAAATAGAAATTTGGTGCCCATAGATTTTATCGTTCTTGATATAGATTGCAATCTTTCTTGCCCTATTATTCTTGCTAGACCTTTCCTTAGAACGATTGGTGCGATTATTGATATGAAGGAAGGGAACATTAGATTCCAATTTCCATTAAAGAAAGGCATGGAGCACTTTCCAAGAAACAAAGTTAAATTACCTTATGAATCTATCATGCGTGCTACTTATGAACCTAGTGCCAAAGATGGCACTCGTTAGATCTATCTTTGCTTTTTATGCCTAGCTAGGGGTGTTAAATGATAGCTCTAGTTGGGAGGCAACCCAATTTTTATTTTATGTTTTTTGTTTTTGCTTCTGTTTAGTAATAAATCTTGCATCTACCTTCTGGATAGATGTGTTTTTATCTTTTAATTAGTGTTTGTGCCAAGTAGAACCTATATGATAACCTACAATGGTAGTTGATTTGGTTCTACTGAAAAACAGAAACTTTGCGCGCATGAATATAATTTTGTTAAATCACAGGAATGTGCTTTTGCGTTGATTCTTTTTGCTGCTGTTCAATAGACAAATTGTCCATGACTTCCTGTTTTGGTAGGATTTTTAGAGTTATAGAAGTTTGCGTTACTTACAGATTGCTACAGACCCTGACCCCCGAGCCGCTCCCGCGAGCGTCCTCGTGGGAAACCCTAGCCGCCACCCCTCATCCTCCCCTGTCGATCTCTCTCCCCCCGCCGCCACCGCACAGCGCCACCGGGCAAAGACCGGCCAGCGTTGGTGGCGGCGGGGATCTTGCCCCTCTTCTCACGGTTGGCATCCGGCACGGGACGGCGCGGCACGAGACGGCGCTGGGCTGGGCGGGGCCTAGCGGCGCGGCGGAGAGCATGCTGGGTGGCGGCGGCCCTGCGTGGCGGCGGTGCAGCTGCGGCTTGAGGCCTCTCCAACGCGCGACGGCTGTGGCTTCTTTGGCGGCGGCGTGAGTTCCCGGCGGCGGCTTGGCGGCGTGGCGCGGCGGAGCTCCGGCGATGACTCGGCGGTGAGCTGGAGGGCTAGGCACCGTCCGGTGGTGCTGCCTCCGCGGCGGTTGCGGCTTGGGGCCCTGGACCCCGATCCGATCTAGATCTGGTGGTGCCGGGGTCTGGGCCATGGCGGCTGGTGAGGCATGGGATTCGTCGGGGCTTGTCGGCCTCTAGGCACCATGGGGGTGCCGGCGGCGACGCATGCCCGGCGTGGTGAGACTGCTGGACGTGGTGGTCATCTTCTACCCGAGATGGCCGGCCAGAGGCTTGGTGATCGGATCTCAAGATCCATCATCTTGTCCCGGCTGCAAGTAGGGGAAACATGGTTGCCGGTGAAAACCGAGCCGATGGCAGGCGATGGCGGAGTTCTCGTCATTACCTTGATGAAGGCATCGTCATGTAATTATTGTCGACCCACTCGTGCTGCTCCGGGGGAAACCCTAGGATCTAGTGTTCCAGATCAGACGATGGCGGCAGTGAGGTGTCGTTTCTCTCTTGGGAGCATCGTTTGCGGAGCAGCGCTGGATGTCAGAGGCAGGAGGTGGAGCGGCTTCGTTTTGCATGAAGCTTCAGTGGTGATGTCAAGTCATGCATGACCAACAGGTGCTACGCTCTGTCATGCCTGGTCGGCAGGTGCTACGCACGACAGATCTTCCAAGGACTTCAAGTTGTGTTGGCTGGTGATACCTGGCAGCATGGCGCTGAGGTGTATCAATGGTGACCACGACATGCTCAGCTATTTGCGCGCAGGGAGGAGGTGCCGTATGGCACCATGGTGGCGTCGACGATAGCTAGACCGAGCAAGGTTGATGCATCAGTACAGTTCTGAAGATGGAGCGGTCGCAGTTGGCGGCGGCGGCATCTGAGTGCACGCCAGACCGGTGAGACCCATGCCCGGCAGGCGTCGTGGATGGGTTCTTAGCTCTTAGATGTTAGGCTTGGCTCTGATGTCTGTTTGGTATTAGGCCCAGGCTATTTGCGGCCCTTCTCAACTGGATAGAGGTGCTTAGATGGCGGCTTTAGTCTTACTATTGTATTACTTTGTAAGGTCTTGTGAGAATAATTAATAAAGTGGCAGTATGCATCGCCAGATGCAGAGGCCCGGGGTCATCCTCTTTTTCTAAAAAAAGACTGTTATGTTTTTGACAGATTCTGTTTTTCGTGTGTTGTTTGCTTATTTCAATGCATCTATGGCTAGTAAATTAGTTTATAAACCATAAAGAAGTTGGAATACAGTAGGTTTAACACCAATATAAATAAAGAATGAGTTCATTGCAGTACCTTATGTGATGGTTTTGTTTTCTTTCACTAATGGAGCTTATAACATTTCCTGTTGAGTTTTGTGTTGTGAAGTTTTCAAGTTTTGGGTAAAGCTTTTATAGACTATGGAATAAAGGGTGGTGTCGGTGTCAAAACCGGCGGATCTCGGGTAGGGGGTCCCGAACTGTGCGTCTAGGCGGATGGTAACAGGAGACAAGGGACACGATGTTTTACCCAGGTTCGGGCCCTCTTGATGGAGGTAAAACCCTACGTCCTGCTTGATTAATATTGATGATGTGTGTTACAAGAGTAGATCTACCACGAGATCAAGGAGGCTAAACCCTAGAAGCTAGCCTATGGTATGATTGTTGTTCGTCCTACGGACTAAAGCCATCCGGTTTATATAGACACCGGAGAGGGCTAGGGTTACAGAGAGTCGGTTACAATGGTAGGAGATCTACCTATCCGTATCGCCAAGCTTGCCTTCCACGCCAAGGAAAGTCCCATCCGGACACGGGAAGAAGTCTTCAATCTTGTATCTTCATAGTCTTGGAGTCTGGCCGATGATGATAGTTCGGCTATCCGGACACCCCCTACTCCAGGACTCCATCTTTAGCCCCTGAACCAGGCTTCAATGACGACGAGTCCGGCGCGCATATTGTCTTCGGCCTTGCAAGACGGGTTCCTCCTCCGAATAATTTATAGAAGATTGTGAACACCAGGATAGTGTCCGGCTCTGCAAAATAAGTTCCACATACCCCCGTAGAGAGAATAATATTTACACAAGTTCAATCTGCTGACGTATTTTGTGGCGTGACGTCACACCACCACCAAGCCTTTACTAGAATTGTTTTTATTGTACCACCTCAGCGCGTTTAGCGAAGCGGTTTCCCTGGCACGTCTTGTCGAAGCAAAGATCGTGTTCCCCTTATTCTGGGATTCTCATAAATACGGACGTGGGTAACCCAACCGTGCCCGTTGCCACGCCCCCTCCATCGAAGGCGGGTTCCAAACGGTCACGGGGACGGCTCTTGGTATTCTTCCCCTTTATAATGAGACCAAGGCCCGTTCTTTTTCTTCAATCCTCAATCGAATCCGCCCCTCGCCCCGAGTTCCAACACCCAGGGCTCGAGATTCAGGTACCTTCGACCTTCGACAATGTCCGGCTCCGACCTACGAGGCCGGTGGATGCCCTCTTCCGTCACGGAAGAAGACATGCTAAAGGTGAGAGACGCCAGGTACTTGACCTACGAGATTTTGCATAGGTTGTCTGCCCGAGGGCAAGTTATTCCTACTCCCGAGCCCGGCGAGAACGTCGTGTTCGTGTCTCACCTCCGTCGGGGTTTAGGCTTCCCGATGGATCCCTTCGTGAGGGGGCTCATGTTTTACTATGGGCTGGAATTCCATGACTTGGCTCCGGAGTCCATCCTCCACATCTCATCATTCATTGTCGTCTGCGAAGCCTTCCTCTGCACTACCCCTCACTTCAGCTTGTGGCTCAAAATCTTCAACGTGGAGCCGAAGATGATTGAGGGGCGTCAGGCAGAGTGCGGCGGGGCGGTTATAAGCAAGAGGGTCGATGCTCCATGGCCCGAGAGCTCTTTTCAGGAGGAGCTCGGCTTGTGGCAACAGGAGTGGTTCTATATCACCGCTCCCAGGGGCAGCAGGCAGAAGCCGCCGCCTGTCTTCCGCTCGGGCCCTCCACAACGGCTGACATCATGGGTCAACAAGGGACTTAACTGGGGGCCGTCCAAAGACGTACCCCTGTTGCAGGGCCGGATTCGAGGCCTCCAAGAGGGGGAGATTAATCTGGTCGTAGTGGCACAAGTTATGCTGGTCCGGCGCCTTCTGCCCTGCAAACGTCGCCCCCTCCGCCTGTGGGAATTTAATCCGGAGGGGCCACGAGCTCTCCAACACTTCATGGGTTTGACACCCGCGGAGATGTACAAACTGTTCTTCGGATCGCAAGAGATGCGTCCGGACTTGACCGAGGACGGTGGCCTAAGCTGCAATCGCCCGTATACTCAAGTAAGTAGCCCTGTGTCCAGACATATTGTCCATTTATTTATCATGGGTTTGCCTTTCAACCAGCTATCCCTTGGACAGGAGTGGATAGCGCAAGCAAAACTGATACGGTGTCCGGCCCCCCTCCCTGAGACCACGCCGGATCCCGTGTTAGTCAAAATGTTGGAGTCTGCGCCTTCGGAGGAGAGCGAAGGGGGGCACAGGGAAACTACCACCTCTGCCAAGGAGGCCTTCAATAAGGGGGGAATTGAGAATCCCCCCTTCCAGGGGGAGAAGAGGACCGCTTCCGAAGACCCGGAGGCCAAGGCCTCAAAGCGGGGAAGGAAATCTGCGCCGGAAGGTCCTGCGCCAGGAAGAGCCCCGGCCGCACAGTCTCCCCAGAGGAGTCAGCCCTCCAGCGAGCCGTAAGTAAAAAAGGGGGAATTTTGTAATAGGAGACACCCCTGCTTTATTTCTAAGCGTAACCGAAGTTTTCACCTTGTAGTTCGGATCTCAGCCCATCTCAGCAGAGCTCATCTTCGGGGGACCTTCGTTCGGAGATGATGGAGAGCGAAACGCCTCCATCTGCCGCCCCGTCGGGCGGGGCGGACAACCCTGAGGTGTCGTCACGGAGGGTCTCCCCGAGTCCGGCGGGGCCGGGGAGTTCGGCACCTATTGGAGTACGGCCGGTGGAGCTGCAGGATTTGCTCAAGAGGGCGTCTATCTCAGAAGATCACCGCACATTAATGAGTACGGTGATTGAAAGGATCTCATCCGCCGAGAGTGGGTTGTATGAGGCCATCGGAAGTTTGCTGATGGGGTTTGAGGTACGCAAAAAATGACATACCTTTTGACAGTTTTGCACATGGAGTGCGCCCTGTATAGATAGTAGTCCCTGAGACTTGGTATGCTGTCGAAAGCGACATCGTGCCAATGATCACAATCTCAGTAATAGAATGTTGCCTTTCCTATGCAGGTGGCGAAACATTCGGTGGCCAGCCGGACTGATGGAGTTGCCGAGCTGAAGAGGCAACTCGATGTTGCGGATGCGGACATCGCGCTGGTCAATAAACGACTTGATGATTCACAAGGTAGGTGGTTGCTCCGTGGTCGCCTAGTAAGGGAGCTGACGCCCATTCCTTACAATTTGTATGCTTGATGCAGATGGTGCCGCTGCTGTGGAAGACCTTCGAGCAGAGCTTGCTCGAGCCAAGGAGCAAGCCAGGAAAAGTGATGCGGCTGCCTCGAAGGCAGTGGAAGAGCTAAAAGCCGAAAAGCCTGCTCACTGCCGAAGCAGGGAAGAGATGGCCAGAATGGCCTTGAAATTAAAAGATGCTACCGACCGCTGTGAGGTTCTTGAAGGAGAACGCGGAGTGGAACAAGAGGGCCTGAAGAAGGCCACCGCCGAAGTCAAGGATGCCCGGAGTGCGATGCGGGCTATGAAGGAGGAACTGCGTCAAGCCGGAGACATTGCGGCTGGAAAGCCCTTTCTTCTGCGTAGGAAGTTCACGGATCCGAAGTATGCTCAGCTGGGCCAGTTGTGTGGTGCGGAGGATCCTTATCTGGATTTGGCAGCGAGTGCGGCGGACGCAGTCGTGCACTTCCGAAGCCAGAAGGATCACGAAATGGAAGAGTTGTACTGGTCTCAATTCCATAGTCCGGAGCATCCACTTCGGTTGACTGATCGGCTGGCTGAGTGGGCTGAGCTAGATTGATTGTCCGAACTTGCCATGACGGATGTGGTCGCTCATTTGTGGCCGGAAAGGCCCAAGCCGAAGAGTTATTTTGGCTTGTTGCAGCAATTCCTTGGGGCGGTGCGGCATATCAAGGCGATAAAGCGGTCAGCATGCATAGAAGGTGCACGGATGGCTCTCGCCCATGTGAAAACATACTGGGTGGAGATGGATGCCACCGCTGTTGCATCCCGGGGTTCGAACAAAAGCCGATTACCCGCCGAGCACTATTTTGAGGAAGTCCTGCAGGGCGCTCGTTTAATAGAGTCGCAGTGCTCGAAAGATGTTATGTTTAAATGACATATATGATTTCTGAGATCATGTTTATAATGCAACGGCTTTTTATACTTGTGCGTTCAAGTATTGAACTATCTCCTGTGCGGCCGTATATGTATGAATAACCTAAAAGTTGCAGTCTTTGGCTTCAGCCCCCACGCACATGGTGCGGGGGTGTTTGCAAAAAAGAAAAGCACTTTTTCACACTTAATCCAACGTCTTGGTCCTTTGAAGGAGGTGATAGCATAGCAAACTAGGCAACCGGACTATAATGCTTTATCACTTTCACTTAGCCATACGAGCTCGATGGTGGGGCTACTATATAGCCCCTAGAGGCACCGCGCTCTCCGAACTCGGGGCGTGTATGTGCCTGACCGGGAAGCGGTCCTTCGTCAAAGCGGAGGAATTCTAAGCATTCCAATAGTCGATCGAGTGGTTGACCAGTCTCTCGCTATATCATGACAGTCAGTTTTCGGCTTTCTCTACTAAGGTGCTCGCCCGGCCGAACCGGGGCACAATCGCAGTAGTTCTCCTAGTGCCGCGTTAGCCGATGGAGCGGAACGTAAGGCAGCAAAACACAGGAGCCGGGCAAACCCAACATTTGACCAAAGACATGATTCGGAGCTGATGCATATAAGGCCTAACTCGAGACGCCGAACACTCCCTGAGGTGTTCGGTCTTTATGATACCGGGCAGAACAATGCCCTAAGCCCCTAGTGTCCAGGTACAGGCGGGAACTTCTGACGCGGCCGATGCCAAAACGCCAGCCTCCTCCTCGGTTATGGTAGAAAACCGGGGGATGTGTATCAACAAGAGACAATAAGAAAGGTTTATGCAGGGTCTTAATCTGAAAATAATCCTTGCAATGGGTCCCTGCTGCATGTCTGCGCATGTGTCTCCGTTGTGCTGAATCCTGGACGGGTGTAGCATGTGCTTCATCTGTAAAAGAGAAGGACTTAGTTTGGAAGAAATATCATGCAAAGGATGTATTGAAAATAAAGTATAATTTGGAAGATGAATAAAGTTGAGCTTTATTGGCTCTCATCGTTTATACGTGCAGCCCCTTGTAAAGGGGTATGCGGCTGGGAAGCCCCTTGTTTATTTACGCCGGACTCGCCTAACCGTGTCCGAGGTCTGAATGGCCTGTTTTTAGGGGCTTTGACCTGCAAGGTCGGATTAGTGTGTGGCTGTCAAAGCAGTCTCACGTTCTCCGTAGTCGAGGAACACTCGGAGTTACTCTTTAATGAGATTATGCCACGTGGACCGGGCATTTTAAGCGTAAGAGACGCGTAATCTGGTATTGCATTAAAGCGGGCAAAAGCTTCGCGTCCCAGTAGTGCTTAAGGGCCACTGTTAAATGGGGCGATATGGAGAGTAAGCTTTTCGCGACGGAGGTTGTCGGATGAACCGAACACAACCTCTAGTGGTACAAAGCCTGTACAACTGGCTTAAAGGCCTGGCGTCACTCCTTTGATGGAAGTGCTGCTACGGTGAATTTTGGTAGGGTCTATGCCCATTTTGTGGACGATGTCCTGGTATGGCAGGTGCCGCACTGTGTTTTCGTGTTATCACATGAAGTGAGTTCACTGTTTTGACTTCTAGTGGGAAAGTCTTCTGTTTTCCGGCGTGCTGCTTGTGGGGTTCGTCATCTTCGCTTGGTGTGTCGAGCCCCTTGCGTTCGGCGTTAAGTCGGCCGGACTGTTTGAAGACCCAACCATCTCTATGGGTATGGTTTGCAGGCTTCCCGGAGGTACTATGTATTTGACATAGCCTATCCAGAATTTTGTTTAGGTTGGATAGCTCGTCGCTATTGTCCTTGAGGGGCAGTGTTTTATTATTCGACCGAGAGCTTTTGAATCCGGCGTTGACCGCCGTGCTATTTGGGCCATTTTCCTTATTCCGATGCTGATCTTTTCTGCGTCGTGATTTCCCATTTCCATCCCTGACTTCGGATGTACTCGGGTCGCTGGTGCTGCATCTAGCCAGCCAGCTGTCTTCCCCCACGCAAAAGCGGGTCATGAGGCTTGTTAGTGCGGCCATTGTTCTTGGTTTTTCCTGGCCGAGGTGTCTGGCGAGCCATTCTTCTCGGACGTTGTGCTTAAAGGCTGCTAAGGCTTCGGCCTCCGGACATTCGACTATTTGGTTCTTTTTGGTGAGGAACCTGTTCCAGAATTTGCGTGCTGACTCTCCTGGCTGTTGAGTTATGTGACTTAAAACGTCTGCATCCGGAGGGCGGACATAAGTCCCTTGAAAATTTGCTCGAAACGCATCCTCGAGCTCTTCCCAACTTCCAATGGTATTTTCTGGGAGGCTTTTGAGCCAATGCCGAGCTGGCCCTTTGAGCTTGAGGGGTAGGTATTTTATGGCATGGAGATCGTCTCCTCTGGCCATATGTATGTGTAGGATATAATCCTCAATCCAGACTCCGGGGTCAGTTGTTCCGTCATATGCCTCTATGTTTACGGGTTTGAATCCCGCTGGAAATTCATGATCCAGTACCTCGTCGGTGAAACATAGTGGGTGTGCGGCGCCCCTGTATTTGGGTGTGCCGTTGTCTTCAAACGCTCGGTGGGTTGTGTTGCTTCCTGGAGTCTTCTTTTTTGGCCCATAGATAGACCTAACCGGGTCATCCTTTTTCCGAGGATCTTTATGCTGATCGTGTGCCGGCTTGTGTGCGGAGCCCCTTGCTGCTCTTAGCCTGCCATCTGGTCGTCTATCCGGCCAGGCGGCCTCTTTCTTTTTTGATTGCGGGGGCTCTAAGGCCTCCTCGTCGAATTCGAGCAACAGCTTGTGCTTCGGGTAGCTCTTTGCCTGGCGACTAGCGTCATATTTATCTGCGGTATTGAGTACTTTGCTCCATCTCATTTTGAGTGCGTCCTCTGCTGTTTTGAGCTTCCGCTTTTGCTTCTTCAAACTTCTTGTAGTAGCGACGAGCCTTTTATGAAGGTTCTGATGCTCTGGTGATGTGTTCGGCGTGAGATCGTCTAGGCTCTTGTTTTCGTCGGGGATGGGTTGCTTGTCCAGTTCATCATATTCAGATGGTTGCTTGGTGGCATGTTCATCGTCCACTGCTTCGCCCTGCTCTATGGCCGGGTCCGTATGGGTGCCGTTTTTATCGAGGCGGGACTTTAGGTGGCGCTTGCGTCGCCATTTTGGTTGTTTGTTGGGGGAGTTGTCCTTCGCCACGTCCCGTTGTTCCTCATTATCGCTTCCTTTTGGTGTATCCACCATGTATACGTCGTGAGTTGGGGTGGCTTTCCAGTGCCCGATAGGCGCTGGTTCTTGGTCGTCTCCGGCATCGTCGTCCATACCGTCGATGTCTTCGGAGTCGAAGTCTAGCATGTCGGTTAGATCGTCGATAGTGGCTACTAAGTGGGTGGTGGGTGGGCGTTGAATTTCTTCGTCGTCCGCATCCCAACCGTCCTGATCGCAGTCCGGCCAGGGCTCTCCTGATAACGAGAGATACTTTAGCGAGCTTAAGATGTCGCCGAAAGGTGAGTGTTGAAAGATGTCCGCGGCGGTGAACTCCATGATTGGCGCCCAACCGGATTCGGTTGGAGGGGGCGCGGGAGGATCGGAGTCCGGCGAGGAGTCCGGCACCTCGGAGTCACGGGCTTCATGAGGGACAAGATCAGTGTTCGGCTCTATCGCCGTAGAGGTTGCAGCCCCCGAGGTGGTGTCTAGCCATCCGTCCTCGATCTGCGCAGCCGGCTCCGAATTAAAGATTGGAGCGGACTCGAGTGCGGCCTCCAGGATACTGTCCGGCTGCAGAGCTAAATCATGCTCGTCGTGACAGTGCGGCACTCTCGGCTGTGGCTCGAATCCATCGAGGATCAAGTCCCCATGGATGTCAGCCGTGAAGTTCAAACTTCCAAATCTGACCTGACGGCCATGGGCATAGCTTTCGATCTGCTCCAGATGGCCAAGCGAATTGGCCCGCAGTGCAAAGCCGCCGAATACGAAGATCTGTCCGGGGAGGAAGGTCTCACCCTGGACCGCGTCGTTGTTGATGATCGAAGAAGCCATCGAGCCTATCGGTGACGACACAGAGGAACTCTCAATGAAAGCAACAATGTTGGTGTCAAAACCGGCGGATCTCGGGTAGGGGGTCCCGAACTGTGCGTCTAGGCGGATGGTAATAGGAGACAAGGGACACAATGTTTTACCCAGGTTCGGGCCCTCTTGATGGAGGTAAAACCCTACGTCCTGCTTGATTAATATTGATGATGTGTGTTACAAGAGTAGATCTACCACGAGATCAATGAGGCTAAACCCTAGAAGCTAGCCTATGGTATGATTGTTATTCGTCCTATGGACTAAAGCCATCCGGTTTATATAGACACCGGAGAGGGCTAGGGTTACACAGAGTCGGTTACAATGGTAGGAGATCTACATATCCGTATCGCCAAGCTTGCCTTCCACGCCAAGGAAAGTCCCATCCGGACACAGGACAAAGTCTTCAATCTTGTATCTTCATAGTCTTGGAGTCCGGCCGATGATGATAGTTCGGCTATCCGGACACCCCCTAGTCCAGGACTCCCTCAGGTGGCAAGAGCCTAAGCTTGGGGATGCCCATGGCACCCCAAGATATTCAAGGATAGCCAAAAGCCTAAGCTTGGGGATGCCCCGGGAAGGCATCCCCTCTTTCGTCTTCGTTCATTGGTAACTTTACTTGGAGCTATATTTTTATTCGCCACATGATATGTGTTTTGCTTGGAGCGTCGTGTATTATATTAGTCTTTGCTTTTTAGTTTACCACAATCATCCTTGCTGTACACACCTTTTGGGAGAAGCCTATTTGATTAGAATTTGCTAGAATACTCTATGTGCTTCATTTATATCTTTTGAGCTTGATAGTTTTTGCTCTAGTGCTTCACTTATATCTTTTAGAGCACGGTGGTGCCTCAATTTTGAAGAAATTTCTAGTCTCCCATGCTTCACTTATATCATTTTGAGAGTCTTTTAGAACAGCATGGTATTTGCTATGATCATAAAGTTGGTCCTAGAATGATGAGCATCCAAGTTGGGTATAATAAAAACTATCATAGAAAGTGAATTTGATGCTATGATCAATTTGATGCTTGATAATTGTTTTGAGATATGAAGGTAGTGATATTAAAGTCATGCTAGTTGGGTGATTATGAATTTAAAGAATGATTGTGTTGAAGTTTGTGATTCCTGTAGCATGCACGTATGGTGAACCGCTTTGTGATGAAGTTGGAGCACAATTTTATTTATTGATTGTCTTCCTTATGAGTGGCAGTCGGGGACGAGCGATGGACTTTTCCTACCAATCTATCCCCCTACGAGCATGCGCGTAGTACTTTGGTTTTTGATTACTTCTAAATTTTTACAACAAGTATATGAGTTCTTTTGATTAATGTTGAGTCCATGGATTATACGCTCTCTTTCACCCTTCCACCATTGCTAGCCTCTCTTGTACCGCACAACTTTTTCCTGTACCATACACCCACCAGTTACCTTCCTCAAAACAGCAACTATACCTACCTATTATGGCATTTCCATAGCCATTCCGAGATATATTGCCATGCAACTTTCCACCATTCTGTTCATATGAACCACATTACTTTTGTCATATTGCTTTTTGCATGATCATGTAGTTGGCATCGTATTTGTGGCAAGGCCACTTTCATAATTTTCATACATGTCGCTCTTGATTCATTGCATATCCCGGTACACCGCCGGAGGCATTCATATGGAGTCAGATCTTGTTCTAGCTTTGAGTTGTAAATCCATAAAAGTGTGATGATCTTCATTATTAGAGCATTGTCCTAGTGAGGAAAGGATGATGAAGACTATGATTCCCCCATAAGTCGGGATGAGACTTCGGACTTTACAAAAAGAAAAAAAGATAGAAAGAAAAAAAAGGAAAAAAAAGAGAAAGGCCAAAAAGAAAAAAAGGCCAAATAAAAAAAAGAAAAAAAGAAAATGAGAGAAAAAGAGAGAAGGGACAATGCTACTATCTCCTTTTCCACAGTTGTGCTTCAAAATAGCACCATGATCTTCAAGATAGAGAGTCTCATATATTGTCACTTTCATATACTAGTGGGAATTTTTCATTATAGAACTTGGCTTGTATATTCCAATGATGGGCTTCCTCAAAAGTTCCCTAGGTCTTCATGAGCAAGCAAGTTGGATGCACCCCACTTTGTTTCTTTTATTGAGCTTTCATATATTTATAGCTCTAGTGTATCCGTTGCATGGCAATCCCTACTCACTCACATTGATATCTATTGATGGGCATCTCCATAGCCCGTTGATACGCCTATTGATGTGAGACAATCTTCTCCTTTTTGTCTTCTCCACAACCACCATTCTATCCCACATATAGTGCTATGTCCATGGCTCACGCTCATGTATTGCGTGGAAGTTGAAATTTTTTGAGATTATTAAAGTATGAAACAATTGCTTGGCTTGCCATCGGGGTTGTGCACGATTAAATACTTTGTGTGATGAAGATAGAGCATAGCCAGACTATATGATTTTGTAGGGTTAACTTTCTTTAGCCATGTTATTTTGAGAAGACATGATTACTTTGATTAGTATACTTGAAGTATTACTATTTCTTATGTCAATATGAACTTTTATTTTGTATTCATTTGGATCTGAACATTCATGCCACAATAAAGAAAATTACATTAAGAAATATGCTAGGTAGCATTCCACATCAAAAATTTCTTTTTTATCATGTACCTAGTCGAGGACGAGCAGGAATTAAGCTTGGGGATGCTTGATACATCTCCAACGTATCTATAATTTTTGATTGTTCCATGCTATTATATTACCCCTTTTGGATGTTTATGGGCTGTATTTTACACATTTATATCATTTTTGGGACTAACCTACTAACCGGAGGCCCAGCCCATATTGTTGTTTTTTTGCCTATTTCAGTATTTCGAAGAAAAGGAATATCAAACGGAGTCCAAACGGAATGAAACCTTCAGGAGCGTTATTTTTGGAACAAATCTGATCGGGAGAGCCTGGAGTGCAAGTCAAGAAAGCTTCGAGGGCCCCAGGAGATAGGAGGGCGCGCCCCCCCTAGGGCGCGCCCCCTGTCTCGTGGCCCCTCGGGCGTCCACCGACGTACTTCTTCCTCCTATATATACCTAAGTACCCCGAAAACATCCAGGAGCACCGCGAAACACAATTTCCATCGTCGTAACCTTCTATATCTGCGAGATCCCATCTTGGAGCCCTTGCCGGCACTCTGCCGGAGGGGAAAGCAACCATGGAGGGCCTCTACATCAACATCCTTGCCCCTCCTATGAGTTGTGAGTAGTTTACCACAGACCTACGGGTCCATAGTTATTAGCTAGATGTCTTCTTCTCTCTTTTTGGGCTCAATACAATGTTCTCCCCCTCTCTTGTGGAGATCTATTCGATGTAAACTCTTTTTGCGGTGTGTTTGTTGAGATTCGATGAATTGTGGGTTTATGATCAAGTTTATCTATGAATAATATTTGAATCTTCTCTGAATTCTTTTATGTATGATTGAGTTATCTTTGCGAGTCTCTCCGAATTATCGGTTTGGTTTGGCCTACTAGATTGATCTTTCTTGCCATTGGAGAAGTGCTTAGCTTTGGGTTCAATCTTGCGTTGTTCTTACCCAGTGACAGAAAGGGTTGCAAGACACGTATTGTATTGTTGCCATCGAGGATAACAAGATGGGGTTTATATCCTATTGCTTGTGTTTATCCCTCTACATCATGTCATCTTGCTTAATGCGTTGCTCCGTTCTTATGAACTTAATACTCTAGATGCATGCTGGATAGCGGTCGATGTGTGGATTAATAGTAGTAGATGCAGGCAGGAGTCGGTCTACTAAGTTATGGATGTGATGCCTATATACATGATCATGCCTAGTTAATCTCATAACTATGCGCTTTTATATCAATTGCTCGACAGTAATTTGTTCACCCACCGTAATACTAATGCTATCTTGAGAGAAGCCTCTAGTGAAACCTATGGCCCCCGGGTATATCTCTTATCATATTTTCTTTTCAATCTACTTTATTTGCATCTTTACTTTTTGCATCTATATCAAAAATACCAAAAATATATTTATCTTATCATACTATCTTTATTAGACATCACTTTCGCAAGTGGCCGTGAAGGGATTGACAACCCCTTTATTGCGTTGGTTGCGAGTTCTTAGTTTGTTTGTGTAGGTGCGTGGGACTTTTGAGGAGCCTCCTACTGGATTGATACCTTGGTTCTCAAAACTGAGGGAAATACTTACGCTACACTTTGCTGCATCACCCTCTCCTCTTCGAGGAAAACCAACCCAAGCTCAAGACGTAGCACTACCACACCGAGATCATCGACTTCAACATCGCCGACATTCACCTGCCCTACAACGCCATCCTAGGGTACCCAGCACTGGCCAAGTTCATGGCGGCCACACACCACGGCTACATCATCCTCAAGATGCCAGGAAGCGGCGGCATCATCATGGTCGCCTGCAAAGAGAAGGATGCAGTGTGCTCCTCGAGCGCACCTTCTATGCTGTAGTAGTTGAGAACCCAGAAGACGAAGACGGCGCCCTCCCTCCGGAGGTTGCCCCCAAGATGAAGAAGTTGCAGCTGGGCCAGGGATCTCGTGAGGGAGCTTCACTTGAGAACGCAGTGCTGAGTCTTGCATCTCCAGACGCGGCACCTTGACCCATCGCATAGGAAGGCACGCCCGGCGCCCCTCTCAGGCGTCTGGAGAGCCCCCAAAGGAGAGCCCCCGAGCCTGGCGGGCACTGTTTAGGCGTTCCAGCGCTGCATGAGGGACGCTCGGGCGGCCTACGAGGCCAGGAACCAGGCGATCCTCAGGAGCCTCCCGGTCCCTTCACGGCACCTTCAGGAGCCTCCCGGTCCCTTCGCCTCCTGAGGCCTGGCACCGTAGCGGCTCATGAGGAACGGCTTCAGTAGTGCGTGTTTTTTTGGCTACTTCAACAACTCTTCAGCGACGGTACCAAGTGACATCTCCCTAGTTCATTCAGTTTGGGGGCCCCTCTCGGCTGCATCATCCCCAAGCCGTGTTGGTCCGTCCCTACGGCATGTATCCCTTCTGCATTCATTGGAGTCAGTTACAATCCTTTGCAAGCTGCTTTTTGAATTATTGACTACCTTACCGGTGCTTCATCGCTAAGAACGTCTCGTGCCCTTGCGAGCCCTCCCACGACCACCTCATGATTAAGGACTGGCACGACGTCTCAGCTCGGGTCCGTCCTGCAGCATCGCTAAACCCAAGCAGCTGAGCTCTGGCTCACGGGCTAGCCCCGTGTACGTCTCCTCCCATGGCTCTTGGTGCCTTGTTCTCGCATGAGCTAATTGTGGGTGGATGAGTGAGGGAGCGCGACCTGTTGCCCTCGTGGCCATGGGAACCACGCGCCGGTTGTTTTTTCAGGATCTTTGCATGACAAGACTGGGTATAGCGTCTGTGCTCGGGTTTGTCCCTCCAACGTCGATAAATCCAGCGGCTGAGCTTTGTCTGGAGGGCCGGTCCCGTTCACGTCACCTCCTGGGGTCGTTGGTGTTTGGCCTTCTCATGCAATAGCCTCAGGAAACTCATTCGCCGCAGGCTGCCTAACCATCTCGCAGGACCAACCCAAGCATCTCTAATCAAGACCAGGCGCAAACCGCCTCAAGGTAGGGCCTCGTGAGTCCCGTGCTGTCTCACGGGTGCCCATATACACCTCCTCCAGCCCTGCCGTGCAAGCCACGTGTCAGGGCGGGGCTGTACACGCCCTGTGGGCTCTCCTCAGAGGGAGCCCCCTCCCACGCACCAGTGGAAGCACCATGCTCCGCTGGCCATTGACACTGCCGAGGAGCGGCTATGCCCGTGCAAGAGCGGAAGTGCTATGCTCTGTGCTGGTCATAAACAACTTGGGGTGGCCTCATGGCCGCATTAACCTCGGGGAGCCTCCGGGCTTAGTGACTAGCCTCACCGTGCTGCTCTCCCTCGGGAAGGTAGCGTGAGGGGCACGAGGGCTATGCTCAGGTCATGCCTGGTGTACCACACCTCACTAGGCCTCACGGGCCTGGTCTTCGCGCACCCCTCCCAAGTGAGAGCTCGGAGACAAAATGGTATGATGGTATGTTCATACGTCAAGGGGCACTCCTGAGCATCGCGTCTCAGGAGTCTAACTGGTCACGTAGCCCCACACCTCTTGGGCTCGTCCTGGTGATCTGGACGACTCAACAACGACTGAGGCATGCGCGGGGCCGGGCCCTGCCAACGCAGAACGCCAAGACCTGGCTGTCACCCTTCTTTTCAAGCACGTTCGCACGTCAGGGGGGACTCCTGAGCATCGCGTCTCAGGAGCCTAACTGGTCACGTAGCCCCTCACCTATTGCGCTCGTTCTGGTGATCCAGATGACTCAACGACGGCTGAGACATGTGCGGGGCCGGGCCCTGCCGATGCAGAACACCAAGGCTCACCCCTACATCTTTTCCTAAGGTGTTCGCACGTCAAGGAGGACTCCTGAGCATCGCGACTCAGGAGCATAACTGGTCACGTAGCCCCTCACCCCTTGGGCTCGTCCTGGTGATCCGGATGACCTAACGGTGGCTGAGGTACGTGCGGGGCCGGGCTCTGCCGACGCAGAACGACAAAGCAAACAGAAAAGATGAAGGAGCATAATCTAGTTATTACAAGACATATTGTTCCAAATAGATAGTTTTCAAACGCCTCCCCGAGGCATGTCGCATGATGCAGGACAAACAAGCAAAAGCAGAATCGCCGGGCCACCCCTTCAGACTTGGGCGTCACCACCGCCCGCCAGCAGAGCCTCATCGCCAGGCGCGTCGCCCGTCCCACCGGCTTCAGTCGGAGGACCAACGACCAGGTACGTTCTCAGCACGGCGTCCGCGAAGCTCTTCACGGTGGCAGCAGCAGCATCCTGGGAGTCGGCATCCACCGGAGTAAGGATCGAGGAGAGGTTGAACCTGGCATCCTGGAGATAAAGCTGGCTGAAGACGCACATCAGAGCCGGGGAAGAAAGTGAGCGCGCTTCGCTTTCCACCAGGGATGCAAACCCGTCGACAGCATCTTCGAGCACCGCCACAACTTCAGGGAGCAAAGCAGCAGGGCTCTCCCTCGGGGTCGTCACCACCACCTTTCTCGAGGGATCATCCCCAAAGAGGGCCTTCTGGGCCTTGTGGAAGCGTGTTCTCGAGGGAGGAAAGGGTGTCGCGCTCCATGGCGGCCACCTTCTTGGCCTCGACAAGGTCCGCTCGGGCTGCCTCCGCCTCCTTCAGCTTCGTCAGGCGGTCGCGCTCTCCAGCCTGCTCTAAGGATGTCTTCTTCACCTTGGCTCTTGGTTGGCGACGACAGCTTCCTGGGCCTTCAGCTTCTCCTCATGCTCTTGGAGCTGGCTGGCCCGGACGGCCAGCCGGTCCTCGAGAGCCTTTAGATCAGCCTCCGCCATGTGGCACCAGTCCTCAGCTTCTATGGCCTCCTGCCGCGCCAGGTCGCACGCTGTGGTGGCCACCCCAAGCACCTTTTGGGCTTCCTTCGCACAAGCCAGGCCGCGCGAACGGATGCATCAGCCTTGAGCCAACCAGAGATCAGCCCCAGGCGTCCCTGCGTCAAACGACAATCCGGGCCCTGAAGTTCACCCTGGAGGAGGTCCAACGCCACCCTTGCCTCTTCTAGAGTCCCGGAGAGAGCAGGAGCACCATGACTCGGCCACACGCTAGGCAAGGGAGGAGACTCCTTCGGCGCCAAGGCAGAAGAAACCTCAGCCTCAGGAAGAACCGGGGGCTCTAGAGGCTAGTTGTCCTAGGCGGCTGCGGCAAGGGTGGGTGCCGGAGGAGTCACGCCTGCCGAGGGCACCGGTACCTCCTGAGGACGGGCATCCACATCCTCCGGAGATGACGTCACCTCTGGGGCTGCAGGAGGAGCGGCAATCTTCTTCACCAGGGCCTCGGTGGCCGCTTCATCGCCTGCGGCCGCGGCGACCTTAGTACCGTCCTTCTACTTCTACAACGGTTGCGGCCTAACAACAGGAGAAGACGCTCAGTACCACTTCAAGAACCAACAAGCGAGGTCAAGGGAGAGACTTACTGGTCGACGAAGGCATAGCTCCTCTTCATGCTCAGCAGCGGGCACTGAGGCGGAGCAGCTAGCGCCGAGCTCTTGGGAGCACGAGAGCCTGCGGTTGGCGCCACCCGGGACGGCGTCGGCGAAGGTGGTCTGCTGCCCGAAGGGATCAGCGCGGACCTGCTTTTCTTCACGACCGCTCGCTTGGGCTGCTTCGAGGAGGCCACCCCAGACCTCGTGGTGACTCCTGGAGGGCACGGCACCTCCACCACCGGGGGCTCGTCGTCATCATCATTGTCAGGAAGGTCGCGCAGGAGCTCCCTTCACTCCAGAGCAGAGGATTCTTCCACAACCTCGTCTTCGGTGGCCTTGGAGGATTGGCCGTCGGAGGATAGGTGCACCAAGGTAGTAGGCGGCAAGGAAGACCCTAGCCGCACGAACCTGAGCTCGTCAAAGACAGGCATGGCCGCGACAAGCTCCTCGGCATCATCACGATAGTACAGCGGAATCCAATCCTCCGGAGGATCGCTCGGGTCTTTCCTCGTCAGGTAGAGCAGCACCTTGTTTAGCTCCTCCTCGAGAAGGGGGTCTCTGCGCAGATGGATTTTGTCGTCATCACCACCAAGCTTCCACAAGGGCCGGGAGTGGTCTTGAAGCAGCGCGATGCGGTGCTTCAGGAACTCCGTGATGAGCATGGCCCCCGTCAGCTTTGCGCTCTTCAGCTCCTTATCCATCTTCCTCACGAACGACGTCAAGGAAGGATCGGTGATCTTCTCAGAACGCCACCACTTCTCGGAGACGGGGAATGTGGTCGGCAGATTCAGCGAGCTCTAGGAGCTTTTGGCATCCATCAAGACCCACCTCTTCACGGCATCCTCCACATTCTTCCTGGTGTGGGAGATTGCGTTACCACCCCGTGCCGTGACAAAGCTGATGCACCCCACCGTATTGTCGCTGGTCTTGCGGGGGTAGAAGAAATGGCGGAACAGGGCTACGGAGGGCATCACCCCCATGAACGCCTCACAATAGAAGGCGAAAAGGGACAGAAGGAGGATGGAGTTGGCATGGATGTGGAGCGCATGGAGAGCATAGTGGTGAAGGATGGCGAAGAATAAGGGGGGAATGGAGGTACTAGCCCCGAGAAGACACTTTGCATGAAGAAGGGGAAGAACTTGGTGCCCGCGGGCTCCGGTGCAGCGGTGGTGACCCAGAGCACGGTCTTGTTCCACTCATTGTCGTCGCTCCCCGTCAGGAGGAGCGTGGTCCGGAGCTTCTCCCCGGTCACGCAGGGCGCTAGCAGCCCTGGCTCGTACCAGGTGGAGCCGGTGACCGGGGCAGGAGCCACGGTCTTCTTGGCGGCCATCGAGCAGAAGATTTGGGGGAAAATCGGCAGATCTGGTGAGTTCTTCCGCTGCGGGGAGAAAGGGATCTGGAGCAAGATGGAGAAGGAGCAATGAAAGCCTGGCGGCAGGCAACGCCCCTTTTTTCCCGACGGGAACAGTTGCCGAGGCAGCATGGTGAAATGGAGTCGCCCACATCCAATCAATCGCCATGGGTCACCAAGGCCGCAGGCAGTTAGGGCCCGCAACACTCCGCACTCGCCCTTTGGCTTCACCTAGAAGCCAAGTCTGAGTGCGCCTTGGGCCCAGGGGCTACCGTCGGCGTCCTAGACTTGGGGGTATCCAGTCCTGCCTACCTGCGGCCCACCGCGTGACTTCGTCGACGGCCTGGTATGGCCCAGCTTCAACACCAACACCGCAAAGACCCTCGCGAGGGGCTAAGCCTCGCGAGGTGGACGATGCCAAGACCCCCGAAGGAGGTGACCTCCTCAGGAGGGCTCCTGAGGGGCGGAGAGTTCTATGCAAGTTATCTCATGAGGATCAGCTGACGTGGGCCATGACGACCAAGGCCAGGTGGGCGCCAGGCGAGCGCCAGGCGGGTGCAGAGCGCAGGTTTCCTCTTTGGTGCAAGGGGGCCAAGCCACAGGCGTAGAGTACCGAGGAATCAGCCAAAGGTTTCCATTCTGGTGCAAAATGACCAAGACCGCCAGGACGGAGGTCGTCACCAAGCCCACTGCAGCGTCACGACCAGAGGCTTTTCGCAGGCGAAGACTACTTTTGTCAGGATAGACTGTTCTACTTGTCCCCTTTCAAATCCCGCCATTGTGGGATCCCTCCCGCTCATATTTGGAAGAGGACCAAGGCCACTATATATAGGACTTAGCCACCACCATAGAGGGGAACCGAAATCAGAACAAGTAGAACACCACACCAGCTCAAGAACACCTCACCTCCTGAGGCTTGTTCATCCACTATACTAGTTCATCCATAGCCCCTCGAGCCAATCCACCACACCACACTGGATTAGGGTATTACACCACAATGGTGGCCTGAACCAGTATAAATTTTTGTGTCTTTGTGTCCCTTTGAGCTCGACGATCTAGGCTAGGAGGATCACGAGTAGGCAGGCTAGGCAGGTTGAGATCTCCGCACACACCCCAGAGTTCGAACCTCTCAAGGGTTGCCAGATCCCTAAATCCAACAAAAAGCATTGACATGGTATAGGCTATGTGATGATATTGGATCTTGGAATTCGAATCGATTGAGATTGGAATTTCACCCCAAAAATTATCCTACACATCTAGTTCATCGTGATCGGAATTATATACATAATTTTTGGCCTCGTGAAGGAGAAAGTATCGCTCTAGCTTGGGGGAGTCTTATGTTAATGTTATATTCATGCCCCAATCATGAGCTCTCAAGAGAAATTATTATTCAGAATTTTTATGCTCGGTTTCTCATGATGATCGATCCTTGCTCGATACTTCTTGTACTAGTTCTTTTATGAAGAAGACTATTGAATTCAGGTGGAATCTTTTAGAAAGAATTAAACGCAACTATGAAGAGTGGGAACTCGAAGGTAAAGAGTCAGGCATAAGCTTAAGTTTGTATTGTGTTAAATCTTTTGTGAATATCGATGCCTTTCACAAGTTTAGCACTACATATGGACTTGACTCTGAGATAGTAGACTCTTTTTGTGAATCATTTGCTACTCATGTCGATCTCCCTAAGGAGAAGTGGTTTAAATATCATCCCCCATTTATAGAAGAAATTAAAGAACAAGTTAAAGCTAAAGATGAAATTATCATTTACAATGTTGATCCAGTTATACCTACTGCTTATATTGAAAAAACACCTTTCCCTGTTAAGATAAAGGAACATGCTAAGGTATCAACTGTGATTTGCAAAAGCAACATGAAAGTACCTAAACCCTCTGAGGAAATTAAAGTAGAACCTAGTGTTGCTATGTTTAAAGATCTCTTGATAGAAAATATTGATGGGCATGTTATTTACTTCTGTGATGAAGCTGCTAGAATTGCTAAACCTGATGAAAGATATAAACATAGACCTGTTGTTGGCATGCCTATTGTCTCAGTAAAAATAGGAGATCATTATTATCATGGTTTATGTGACTTAGGTGCTAGCGTGAGTGCAATTCCTTTTACTTTATATCAAGAAATCATGAATGACATAGCACCCACTGAAGTAGAATACATAGATGTTACTATTAAACATGCTAATAGAGACATCATGACACCACTTGGGATTGTTAGAGATGTTGAAGTCTTGTGTGGGAAAGTAAAATATCCAACTAATTTTCTAGTGCTTGGTTCCCCACGAGATGATTTGTGTCCCATTATTTTTGGCAGACCTTTCTTGAACATTGTTAATGCTAAAATAGATTATCAAACTGTTGGTGTTAGTTTTGGTGATGAGTCTCATGAGTTTAATTTCTCCAAGTTTAGAAGACAACCTCATAAGAAAGAATTACCTAGTAAGGATGAAATAATTGGATTTTCTTCTATTGTCGTGCCTCCTACTGATCTACTAGAACAATATTTTCTAGACCATGAAAATGATATGCATATGCATTAAAAAATGAAATAGATAAAAATTTCTTTGAACAACGACCTCTGCTCAAACACAATTTGTCTATTGAAAATGTAGGAGGTCCTCCTCCCCCTAAAGGTGAACCAGTGTTTTAATTAAATCAATTGCATGACACTCTGAAATATGCTTATCTTGATGAGAAAAAGATATATCTTGTTATTATAAGTGCTAACCTCTTAGAAGACGAAGAAGAGAGATTATTAAAAAATTCTAAGGAAGCACCATGCTCCTATTGGATATACTCTTGATGATCTCGAGGGCATTATTCCCACTCTTTGTAAACACAAGATTAATATGGAGCACGATGCTAAACCTGTTGTTGATCACCAACGACGTTTGAGTCCTAAGATGAAAGAAGTGGTAAGAACTGAAATACTAAATTTCTGGAAGCAGGTATAATCTATCCAATAGCTAATAGTAAATGGGTAAGTCCCGTTCATTGTGTCCCTAAGAAAGGAGGTATTAATGTTGTCCCTAATGATAAAAATGAGCTTATCCCACAAAGAACTGTCACTGGCTATGGAATGGTAATCGATTTTATAAAATTAAATAAAGCAACTAGAAAAGATCATTACCCCTTTTATTGATCAAATGTTAGAAAGACTATCTAAGCACACACACTTTTCCTTTCTTGATGGATATTCTGGTTTTTCTCATATACCTATTTCACAACCTAATTAAGAGAAAACCACCTTTACTTGTCGTTTTGGAACTTATGCTTATAGGCATATTCCTTTTGGTTTATGCAATGCACCTGCTACCTTTCAATGATGTATGACTGCTATATTCTCTGATTTTTGTGAAAAGATTGTTGAGGTTTTCATGGATGATTTTTCTGTTTACGGAACATCTTTTGATGATTGCTTAAGCAACCTTGATCGAGTCTTGCAGAGATGTGAGCAAACTAGCCTTGTCTTGAAATTGGGAGAAATGACACATTATGGTTAATGAAGGTGTTGTCTTGGGGCACAAAATCTCTGAATGAGGTATTGAGGTGGATAAAGCTAAAGTTGACGCAATTGAGAAAATGTCATGTCCTAAAGATATTAAAGGTATTTGTAGTTTCCTCGGTCATGTTGGTTTGTATAGGAGATTTATTAAAGACTTCTCTAAAATTTCTAGGCCTCCTACAAATCATTTACAAAAGGATGTTCTAGTTGTTTTTGGTGATGATTGTGTAGAAGCCTTTGAAACACTTAAGAAAGTCTTAACTTCTACACCTATAGTACAACCACTTGTGTCTGATTACGAGTTCTGCCAACCCTTGATAGGTTCGAACTCTGGGGTGCGTGCGGAGATCTCAACCTGCCCAGCCTGCCTACTCGTGATCCTCCTAAGCCTAGCGCATCGAGATCGAAGAGAGAAAGAGACACATCGGTTTATCCTGGTTCGGGCCACCTTGAAGTGTAATATCCTACTCCAGCATTTTGGTGGATTGCCTTGGAGGCCTGAGGATGTACTAGTACAATGGACGAACTGGCCTCAGGAGGTGAGGTGTTCTTGAGCTCAAGAGAGCTGGTGGATGTGAACTAGTTTGAATGGATCAGACCCCCTTCTATGGTGGTGGCTAGGTCCTATTTATAGTTGCCTTGGTCCTCTTCCCAATTGTTTGCGGGAAGGGATCCCACAATGGCCGGATTTGAAAGGGGACAAGTAGTACAACTTATCCTGACAAAAGTAGTCTTCGCCTGCAAAAAGCCTCTGGTCATGACGCTGTGGTGGGCTTGGTGATGACCTCCATCTTGTCGTCCTGGCGGTCTTGGTCTTGTTGCACCATAATGGAAACCTTTGGCTGATTCCTCGGGACTCCATGCCTGTGGCTTGCCTCCCTTGCACCGAAGAGGAAACTGGCGCTGTGCCCGCCTGGCGCCCGCCTGGCCTTCGTCGCCATGGCTCATGTCAGTTGGGCCTCGTGAGGTGCACCTTGCATAGAACTCTCCGCCACTCGGGAGCCATCTTGAAGAGGCGGATCCCCTTGGGGGTCTTGGCGTTGTCTGACTCGCGAGGCTTGGCCCCTCGCGAGGGTCTTGAGCTGGTGATGTTGAAGCTGGGCCGTACCAGGCCGTCGATGGAGCCGCGTGGTGGGCTGTAGGCAGGCAGGGCTGGATACCCCCATATCCAGAATGCTGACAGTAGCCCCCGGGCCCAAGGCGCGCTCAGACTGGGCTTCCAGTCGAAGCCAAAAGGGCAAGTGCAGTGCACCGCGAGCCCTAACCACCTGCGGCCTTGATGACACGTGGTGACTGATGGGTCGTGGGCGTCTCCGCTTCCCCATGCTTCCTCGGCAACTGTTCGACTTGACAGAACGATGCGGCATGCAGAAGATCATGATGGCGCGAGGTCGTGCAGGCCGGCGGTTGGCCTCCCTTGGTTATAAATGAGGGGAGAGCGGCAGAACCCCCTCTCATCTCTCCTTCGTCTTCCTGCCGCCTACTTCTTTCTTGCTTCCATGGCACCAATCAGGAGGTTCTTAGCGGCCGAAAAGGGGAAGGCCCCCAGGGAAGGGCCTGATCCTCTACTGGCGAAGAAGCGGCTCTGCCTCCCTCATGATGCCGGCGTAGGGCGAGAGGTGGCCAGGCCTTGGCAATCGAGGCCTCCGCCTGGCTTCCCCCTCCTCATGTACGCCTGAGCTCAGGATGAAGATGTGCGCCGTCGAGCAGTCCCCGACGATGGTGGTCGGGCCGACATTGCCTTACCGACCGCGCCACGGACTCACGTCGAGGGTAGCTCACACGAGTTTGTGGTGTGGGCGGTGATGCCTCCCGACTCCTGGATCCGGCTCCCGAGGTTCTTTGCCAGCGAGATGCCTCCGAGGTGGCCGCTTGAGCTGTGGCTGCAGCACGCTGGGTGCTGCAGCTTGGCCACCGGAGCTGAAGTCGAGGTGGTTCCCCCTAGAGATGTCTTCATGACGCGCAGATGGGGTGAGGTCGCTCGGGCCTACCGCGCGGAGGGAGCCCTCGCGATTTACTTTGAGTATGATGGAGCGACCACTTTGTTCTTCAAGGTCTTCAATGAGGAGGGCGAACGGCTGGAATGCTGCCCCGGAGGAAGCAGCCCGCGGAGCGCAGCAGGGGGCGCTGGGCCTGCTGCTGTCCCCTTGGCGTCTTGTCCAGCAGCAGCGATGACTCCTAGGAATCCAGTGACTCTCCTGAGCCCAGCGAGTCTCTGGAGTTGAGCGACGACTCCTATGTGCCGCCAAGCTCCCGCCGGAGTCGGACCGCGGCAGCGGCTGCCGCCCGGCGTCACTGGTGATGCCCAATGGCTTAGTAGATTCTTTCCTTCTTTTGCTTTTCCTGCGCGGAATGAAAATCAGCCCCCATGGGGTTTGTAAGGATCATAATGTATTTAATATTAGCGTTGCTTTCTTTGATTTTGTGGTGAATTCGCCCAGTTCGGCACGGTTCCTCCCTTTTCTTTTTCCTAGACAGCGCGACGCTCTATGCCGATGGGACCCAGTCCCCAGGCAGGCTTCAGCCATCGCTAGTATGCCAGGTTGCGATGCCATGGTCAAGGCTAGGAGGTGAGTGGCCTAAGGTCCGGTAAGAGCTCATGAGACGCGATGCTCATGAGGGCCCCCTTGGCGTGCAAGCAGTCGCCCAGAGAATTGAAAAGGGGAGCGAAACCGCTGGAATGGGACTGCGAGGCGGGGCGTGCATGGAGCGAAGCTGGTGTCGTAGTGAATCGTGACTTATATTTTGGTGTCCTGGTCCGTCTGGAGGATGGTGCTTGTCCTTGCACCTGTGGTGGCGTCGTTAGGCACAACCCGCAATGTCCATGCTCTTGCCTTGCTTGTCCAGGCGCTCTACGTCCATGGGTCCCGACCCTCGAGTGAGCTCAGCCGCCGCTGGTATACCATGTCGCGGTGTCGTGGTAAAGGCCAGGGGTGAGGGCTGGAGATCTAGTAGGAGCTGCCAAGATGCGATGCTCGGGAGGTCCCCCTTTAACGTGTAAGAGACTAGTGAGGCAAGATGGCAGTCATCCAAGACGACCCGTTAGTCATCATCAGATGAGCCTGTAGGTTAGATGATAGAAGAGGCCAAGAAACCTTGTGGAGCGGGCCTGCAGGCCAAGGCCCTGGGCACTGGACAAAGGCACCGAGGACCTGGTGAGGTGGTGTGTGCGAGGCGGGTTGCGAACGAGAGCTTGATCCTCGGGTTTATCAGTGTTACAGGGACGGGCCCGAGCACAAGCGTCGTACCGATGTGAGTTGCCAGGCAGCAAGCGAGGGACAAGCCAACAAACACAAAGAGGCCATGAGGCGGTTAAGGCTCACGGCCATAGAGCGACAATCATAGGTAAATTCATAGAAGACGGTTAGACAATCCTGGTGAATGCAAAATGATACACGCTGCAGGGCCAGGCCCATGCGGCCTGGGGATGATGCTGCCCGAGGGGCGCCCCCAAACCGAACGAACTGGAGAGATGTCACCTGGTACCGTCGCCGAAGAGGTGTTGGGATAGCCAAAAACACGTGATGCCGGAGTCGTTCTTCATGAGCCGCTCTGGCCCTGAGCCTCGGGAGGCCCAGAGGGCTCGGGAGGCTCCTGGAGGTGCTCCTCCACTCCGATAGGATCGCCTGATGCCTGGCATCACGAGCCACCAGGGCATCCCTCATGCTGCACTGGAACGCCACAACCGCCCAGGCAGGCCGAAAGGCATGCGGGCGTAACTGTGGGGTGGACCCTCGCATCAGCCGACACGAGGCGGCCAGAAGAGTTGTCGAACTCCTTACCCTCGCCACGGCAGTGAACCGCGCCTCATGGCAGGCGATGACCACCTTGCAGAACTCTTGCCTCTCGAATCTCCTCAATTGCCTTGTTGATGAACTCCTGAACGCCTGGCGCCTCCCGCCTGATGCCTTCTCCGGGGAAGCGTGTTCTGAACAGCACCTCCACATGGTGGCCGAGCACCTCCCTCGTGACTCTGGCTAGGTCTGAGGCCCTCCCAAGGAGAGCCCCCGAGCCCAACCTGAGGGGGGCGTAGGGCGCGCTTTCCTATGCGATTGGTGATGGCGCGTGTCCGGGGACGCGAGGCTCAGCGCGGTGTCCTCGGGTGATGCTCCTTCACGAGACCCATGTCCCAGCTGCAGCTTCTTCTTCTTGGGGGCGACCTCAGGAGGGAGGACACCGCCCTCATCTTTAGGGTTCTCGACTGCTGTAGCCTGGAAGGCGCGCTCGAGGGAGCACACCACATCCTTCTCCTGCCATGCGACCATGATGACGCTGTTGCTTCCTGGCATCTTGAGGACATTGTAGTCGTGGTGCATAGTTGCCATGAACTTGGCCAGTGCTGGGTACCCTAGGATGGCATTGAAGGGCAGGCGAATGTCGGTGATGTCGAAGTCGATGAGCTCAGTGCGGTAGTTGTTGCGCTCGCCGAAGGTGACAGGGAGGCGGACCTACCCTATCGGGTGCGTGGAACCATCAGTTACTCCTGAGAATGTCTTAGTTGGGTGAAGCTGGTAGTACGGCACTTGGAGACTGTCAAACGTCTGAACAGACAGGACATTGAGCCCCGCTCCACCATCGATGAGGGTGTTGGTGATGACCACGTTACTGATGACAGGAGAGCAGAGCATGGGGAGCGCGCTAGAGGTGGCCGCGCACTTGAGCTGGTCTGAGGAGCTAAAGGTGATGGCGCACTTGGACCACCTGAGAGGGCGAGTTGCTTCGGGCTTGGGGAGTGCTGCGTTCACCTCATGAGCGAACTGCTTGAAGATGCAGTCGGAAGCCAGGGCATGTGATCCGCCCAAGATGCAGGCGATGGCTCGAGGCTCCTGGAAGCCCCCAGCCCGACCGTCCTGGTGTTGATCTTCGTTCCTTCTTGGCAGTGGAGGCAGTGGAAGCAGACCTGCATTTCCCTGGGGGTGCTCCTCATGAGGTTGCTCCCTCCAGGTGCCCCCACAAGGTTGGCCCTGCCAATGGTCCTCCCGAGGCTGGTCACGCCACTCCTGGCGGTGGTCGTGTCCATCCCAGCGTCCTCCACCTTGGCTGCCTCCACGGTCATAGCCTCGATCGTAGCGCTCGGGGCATCGACTGAGGCGCCCATTGCAGAGGGCCCTGAGCTCCTGGCATTCATTGGAGTTGTGGTTGTGAACGTTATGGAAGATGCAGAACAGTCGATTACTCTTGGACGACTCGAGGTGGTTGCAGCCACGCTTTGTCTCTGGCTCTGTCGCAAGCACGGACGCCCCCTTGCGCTTCACGTCCTTGGCCTTGGCCTTCTTGTCTCCTAGGTCAGCATCGGGTAGCTCAAGGAGGGAGAGCCACCCCTCCTCATCCCTCACGCACTTGTTCGCCATTTTGAACATCTCCAGAGCTGTGTAGAGGTCCTCATGGATGGCGAGCTCCTCCTTCATCTTGACGTCGCGGACGCCATTAGTGAACGGTGAGATGATGGCCTCGTCCGACACCTTGGGGATCTTGAGGAGAATGTTGTTGAAGCGCTGAATGAACTTCTGCAGGGTTTCTCCTGGCTGCTGCTTGATGCAACGCAGGTCACCCGCGGCCGGCGGGCGATTGCAAGTGCCCTGGAAGTTGGCGATGAAGCGGTCGCGCATCTCCTCCCATGATGAGACCAATCCCTCGGGAAGGTTCAGGAGCCATGAACGCGTGCCATCCTTGAGGGCCATCGGGAACCAGTTTGCCATGATCTTCTCGTCGCCACTGGCCGCCTTGATGCTCGGCTCGTAGAGCTGCAGGAACTCAGCAGGGTCGGCGGTGCCTTCATAGCGTGGAGGCAGGTCAGGCTTGAACTTGCTCGGTCAGACGACGTTGCGAAGCTCCGGGGTGAACATGCGGCATCCTGCTGTGGCCACTGGGCCCATCGAGGAGGTGGAACCTGGTCCTGGTGCACGCGCACCGCCACCTCCTGTGGCGGCACGTGGGCCTAGTGTGGGGGTGCTAGAAGTACGCGCGCTTCTCCTTGAGGTCGTTGCACCACCTGACAGCTCACATCCTCTCGAGCAGGCGCCGGGCACGGAGGGTCGCGCCATGGTGCCACATGCCTTGGCTCGATGATGACGCCCTGGGCCAGAGGTGGTGGAGGAGCCGCGTGAGCCACGTCACCCATAGCAGGCGGCTGCTGAGGCAGTGAGCAGGACGGAGTGGAGGAGCCCCCGGCCATGCTGACGAGCTTAGCGATCCGCTCGAGCCACTCCTCATAGAAGTCGCCGACCAGGCGGTAGTGAAAAAGCTCCCATGCCATGAGCAGAGCGGCCAGCGCGTCCGACAGGCTGTGATGCGCGTGGGAGGACGAAGCTGCTGGAGTCAATGATGGAGTGGCGGTGCGCCCGTCGCGGCGCATCGACGGGTGCAGCGAAGAAGCTTGCTGCTCATTGCCGGCAAGGCTCGTGGATGCGTTGGCCACCGGAGACGGAGCACAACGAGCGCAACCATCGCCCGGCGGCGCCGTCTGAGCGACGTGAGCGGGGACTGCGGCCCGGCGCTCGGTGCGAGCTCGGCGTGCGTCTGCCATGGAGGTGTCGGAGTGATGGTGGATCGATCAACGGAAGAGAAGACCCGACGCACCCCTACCTAGCGCGCCAAATGTCAGATTACGGGTTCCGCAAACCATTGAGAGGTTCAAACTCTAGGGTGCGTGCGGAGTTCTCAACCAACCCACCCTGCCTACTCGCAATCCTCCTAAGCCTAGCGCGTCGAGCTCGAAGACAGAAAGAGACACAGTAGTTTATCCTGGTTCAGGCCACCTTGCGGTGTAATACCCTACTCCAGCATTTTGGTGGATTGCCTCGGAGGTTTGAGGATGAACTAGTACAATGGATGAACTGGCGTCAGGAGGTGAGGTGTTCTTGAGCTCAAGAGAGCTGGTGGATGCGAACTAGTTTGAATGGATCGGATCCTCTTCTACGGTGGTGGCTAAGTCATATTTATAGTGGCCTTGGTCCTCTTCCCAAATGTTGGCGGGAAGGGATCCCACAACGGCCAGATTTGAAACGGAACAAGTAGTACAGCTTATACTGACAAAAGTAGTCTTCCCCTGCGAAAAGACTCTTGTCGTGACGCCGCAGTAGGCTCGGTGATGACCTCCGTCCTGCCGTCCTGGCGGTCTTGGTCTTGTTGCACCAGAATGGAAACCTTTGGCTGATTCCTTGGGACTCCGCGCCTGTGGCTTGCCTCCCTTGCACAAAAGAGGAAACTGGCGCTCTGCGCCTGGTGGCTCACGTCAGCTAGGCCTCGTGAGGTGCACCTTGCATAGAACTCTCCGCCCCTCGAGAGCCAGCCTAAAGAGGCGGATCCCCTCCAGGGTCTTGGCGTTGTCTGCCTGGCAAGGCTTGGCCCCTCGCGTGGGTCTTGTGCTGATGATGTTGAAGCTGGGTCGTACCAGGCTGTCGATGGAGCCATGTGGTGGGTTGCAGGAAGGCAGGGCTGGATACCCCCATGTCCAGAATGCCGACAACCTGATTGGAACTTGCCTTTTGAAATTATGAGTGATGCTAGTGATTATGCTGTTGGTTCTATTCTAGGATAGAGAGTTGATAAGAAATTAAATTTTATTCATTATGCTAATAAAACACTAAACAGTGCTCAATGAAATTATGCTACTACTGAAAAAGATTGTTTAGCAATTATGTTTGCTTGTGATAAATTCAGATCTAGTATTGTTGATTCTAAAATAACTGTTCACACCGATCATGCTGCTATAAAATATCTTATGGAAAAGGAAGATGCTAAACCTAGACTCATTAGGTGGGTTCTTTTGCTCTAAGAATTTTATTTACATACTACTGATAGAAAAGGAGCTGAGAACCACATAGCTGATAACTTGTCTAGGTTAGAAAATATTCTTGATGACCCACTACCTATTGATGATAGTTTTCCTGATGAACAATCTGCTGCAATAAATGTTTCTCAAAATACTCCTTGGTATGGTGACTATGCTAATTACATTGTTGCTAAATATATACCACCTAGTTTGACATAGCAACAAAAAAGAAAAGAAATTCTTCAACGATTTAAGACATTACTTTTGGGATGACCCACACCTCTATTAAGAAGGAGTACATGGTATTATTAGATGTTGTGTACCTGAGCATGAACAGGAACAAATCCTACGGAAATGTCACTCTGAAGTTTGTGGAGGACATCATGCGGGAGATAGAACTGCTGATAAGGTATTGCCATCTAGTTTTTACTGGCCTACTCTCTTCAAGGATGCCAGTAAGTTTGTTTTATCTTGTGATAAATATCAAAGAATTGGTAATATCGGCAAGCGTCAAGAAATGCCTATGAATTATTCACTTGATGTTAAACCATTTGATGTTTGGTGTTTTGATTATATGGTGCCTTTTCCTTCCTCTAATGGGTATACACATATTTTGGTTGTTGTTGATTATGTTACTAAGTGGGTAGAAGTTATTCCAACTAGTAGTGTTGATCACAACACTTCCATTAAAATGCTTAAAGAAGTTATTTTCCCAAGGTTTGGAGTCCCTAGATACTTAATGACTGATGGTGGTTCACACTTAATTCATGGTGCTTTCCGTAAAATGCTTGCTAAATATGATGTTAACCATATAATTGCATCACCCTATCATCCTCAATGTAGTGGTCAAGTTGAAATTATCAATAGAGAAATAAAACTAATATTACAAAAAACTGTTAATAGGTCCCGAAAGAATTGGTCTAAGAAATTAGATGATGCACTTTGGGCCTATAAAACAACTTATAAAAATCCCATGGGTATGTCTCCCTATAAAATGGTTTATGGAAAAGCTTGTCATTTGGCTCTTGAGTTAGAACATAAAGCATATTAGTTGGGCAATAAAAGAACACAACTATGATTTCAAACTTGCCGGTGAAAAGAGGTTATTTGATATAAGCTCACTAGATGAATGGAGAACCAAAGCTTATGAAAATGCCAAATTGTGTAAAGAAAAAGTTAAAAGATGGCATGATAAAAGAATCCAGAAAAGGGAATTGAAAGTTGGATAATATGTTTGTGTGTACAACTTTCGTTTCAGATTCTTTGAAGGAAAGCTTCTCTCTATATGGGAAGGACCATATATTATTGAAGAGGTTTATCACTCTAGAGCTATCAAAATAAATAATGCAGAAGGTACTAACCCGAAGGTTGTCAATGGGTAAAGAATTAAGCACTATATCTCGGGTACACCTATTAATGTTGAAAGCAATATTATTCAAACCATGACACCCAAGGAAAACATAAAACAAACCTTCTGGAACACTCCAGAATCCTAAAAAAGAGGAGGTACATGATACGGTAAGTAAACGGACTCTGAAAATCTGCAAAACTATTTTTTGTCAGTTCTGGAATATTGCAAAAATTAGGAAAATAATGAACAACCCGGAAGACAACCGAAGAGGGCACAAGACACCAGGACACGCCTGCCTTGCCTGGTGTGCCCGGGTGGGTTGTGCCCACCTTAGGAACCTTCTTGACACCATTTCCCTTCCATTTTACTTATTTCCCAGGATAAAAAAAATCTTTATATACCTCCCTGAACGTATTGATCACCGCATCATGGAGAAATCTTCGGTTCTTCTTTCTTGCTATTTTCTGTTAGATCTGTCAAGCCAGGCATCATGTCTTCTCCCTCCTCCAATAATGTAGAAGAGGACGCTTGGTTGATGAATATAGAACTGAAGAGAGAGGAACCAAAGGAAGCCATCAATGGGGACAAGAGCAAGGAAGCTATGGAAGATCAGGACTCAGCAATAGGGCAGGCTGTCCCAGCAGCAGAAGAAGAAGATATCCTTCAACCATACTATGATTATCTTACCCCTACTAAAATTGAAGCCTTTAGGACCATTGAAACGGTTCATGTGTAAAATAAATATCTTACTCGTGAAAATACTCTGTTGCAAGAGCACATCATTGCCCTCTGGAGCATCGTTCGTTGATTGGAGTACCTCCTGAGATTGAAGCGTGATACTACCTCATCACCACCACCATCATCATCTTCACCACCAAATGAGACTTGAGTAAATGGTATGGGAACTCCCCTTTGTCGGTGCAATAGACCCAGGGCCTGTTGACCTCAATGTGCACAGGCACAAGATCAAGATTGAAGCGCTAGAGCAAGAGACCAAGAGACTCGAAGAACCAGTTAACAGATCAGAAGGAACTAAGACTGAGGCAGAAGAGCTAGATATCGTCAAGGAAAAGGCCTCCCTTGTCAGGCAGGCGAGCTCGTCAAGGGGCAAGGCCACCCCAATAAGAAGAAGACCAAGGCATCCTCGCAGGGCCTGCCGGGACTCGCAGGGACTCGATCACCCCACCGACTAATCCACCATGACCCACATCATGGATCAGTGCGGTGTCAAGACACATGATGGTTAAGTTGCAGTCATTCGCCAGATGGCGGCCACTTCCTACCAAGTGAACCCACAAATGACACCCGTCCAGTGACGTGTCAAGCAAGCAGGCATGGAGCTGGAAGATTAGCCCGGCAAGCCTTGCCGGGCAACCAATGAAATGACACTAAGCAGTGCATTAAATGCACGCTGTCAGCCTGCAGAGTTACGTATGATAGCACTGTTTGCTATCATATCAGCATCTAATGACCAATTTGCCACTGTAGTAGCCCCTTGATCTTTAAAAGGAGGCCCATGGCAATGATTCGAGAGGTTGGAAGCTTAGACCACTCATACCCCCGTACGCGCATACTCATCGCTGCCCCGAAGCACCCCTACCAGACAAGTGAACTATGCACCACCACCACCTTTTGCCAATCAATCCACCAAAGCAGGAGTATGGTTTTACGCCTCGTGGCGGCCTGAACCTGGCTAAAACTGCCTGTGTGATCACTGTCGCGCTGCGTTGCGTTGGTCTGCTCTTTGTGAAACACGACTCCCCCCTGCCGAACCAGCAAGGGGTCGTCCTCGTCCCATAGGTGGTTGTGGTTTCCCACAACATCTTTGGTGTGCCAGGCAAGGGGATCGCTTACGTGAACATGAAGACGTAAGCAGTGAGTCATCTTCATCGCCATATCCATCACCGACGGTGCCATCTTCCATGGCGCCCAAGAAGAAATCAGCTACTTCAGCTCATCCTTCCA